>NW_017728917.1:28271822-28289688 GCF_001723895.1 Crocodylus porosus
GGCAGCTCATGTTCATCTTGGAGTCCATAATGACTCCAAGATCCCTTTCCGCCTCTGTGCTTTCAAGAGGGGAACTCCCCAGCCTGTACGTATGCTGTGGGTTCCTTCTCCCAAGGTGCAGCACCCTGCATTTATCTACATTGAACCTCATCCTATTCTCATCTGCCCACTTTTGTAGTCTGTCTAAATCTAGTTGCAGCCTCTCTCTCCCTTCAAGTGTGTCCACCTCGCCCCACATCTTAGTGTGATCAGCAGACTTGGACAATGTGCTTTCAACCCCCTCATCCAAGTCGCTGATGAAGATGTTAAACAGTGCCGGCCTGAGGACTGAGCCCTGGGGGACCCCACTGCTCACATCTTGCCAAGTTGAGTACAACCCATCTACTACTACTCTCTGGGTGCGCCACATCAGCCAGTTTTTTACCCATCCAACTGTGTAGGCATCAATGCCACAGTCATTTAATTTATTAATGAGAATGGGGTGAGAGAGAGTTAATGCATGTGCAGTTAATGCAACTGAATATATGAGTAAACTAATCCTAACATCACTATCTACATGTGTGTTTAAGCAAAGTAAAATTTATTGCGCTGCCAGATGCCACTTGTATCTGGGCCTATTCGGCAGCACAGTATATTAGCCTACTGCGCCCTAATTGCTGTGCATAGACAGTGATGCTTTGTTGCGCAGCAAATTAGTCTGCTGTGCAATAAAATGTCCTGTGTAGACACACTCAGTGGCTACTATTTGTCCTTAAGTATTACAAAATGCACTAACTAGTGGTATGAGTCTTGCCTCCTGCCCCACTGATCAGTAATTTAATATTTAATTAACTGCCTACTCTCAAACCCAGTAAAGAAATTTAACAGACTACAAACTGAATCGTCTTTTGCATCAGGCCTTTCATCAGAAACACCCTTAAAAATACCATTTTAAAGCAGCCACCTGTACAGAACACTGGAGTCATTCTGACTGAGAGCTGAAGTGAATGGAGGATCTCCAGAAATGCAAGGGGTAGACCCAAGGCCATGAACAGATGAGTCTAGCTTTAGCAAAGAGCTGGGTTTCTGGAGATGGAGACTGCTTCTTCCCCTGGGAATAATTCCCAAGTGGAAAAATTCAGAGGAAACTCGACAGGGATTACACTGAGAGCACGTTTCTTATCTCAGGCTTTCCTATGGATGGGGCAGTTTCTCCATCCTAACTACTATTTACCATTACCCTGAAATCAGAACAATACTTGGAATTAAAAAATAAAAATGTTTCTATCTACTGGCATTAGGATCACACATAATATTTTTCCAGTCCATTTGCACTGAAGCCCTGTGTCTTTCTGTGGCATAAAATATAGACCATCAGGGAAGACACTGCAATAGACATTGTAAGTGAGAGGGCAAGTTAGCAAATTATGGCCAGTAATCTACTTTTAAACTGAAAAACCAAAATTCTGGTAAAGGAGAAAGAAACAGATAAATGGATTTCCGTTCTAATTCTTTTTTGCTTTGTTAGTGTCTTATTCCCCATTTCTGGCTGGACTTTACAGTGTCTGGTAAATTTTACTGATGGTAGTTTGACATGTTTGATATTCTAAAGATTTTGCAATTATGCAGTTAAAAGCTGTCTTTCTGTTTTCTGTTTCATAAGCCTAGTTTTCCCTTTGTAGACCAACATATATTGTTCTCTTAAGACCCTAAGTTGTAGAAAGATATGAGTTTAAAAAGCCTGTACACATTTCCTCATCCTACCAAATTAATTAATAGAACAATGCTTTGCCACCTTTTTTAATGCTACCCATCACCTCTTCTCCCAGTCCCTACTGTGTAGCTCTTAAAGCATTTAATTCTGCAGCCCAGCAGGAAAAGCTCCATGCATCACTGGTGGCACACTGATCACATATTAAAAACCACTTCAGTAGACAGCTGGCTGGAGCTGTGTATGAGCCCCTTTTTAGTCTCCTCTTCCCTAAAACTCATACCACTGTGCAGCATTATACATGGCCAAGATGACTATTTGCTTGGCTACAGAGATTAAGGAAGGGCAATTTGAACTTATCCAGAGGGCTCTCACCATGGATGTGGCTTCTCATTTCAGCAAGCGTAAAGGTTAGAACGTTAAGGATCAGAAATGTACTTTCACCCTGACTAATCGGATCTAATCTTCACCAGTGTTACCATGGCCTCTTGCAGCCTGTTTTCTTGGCTCATTGCCTTCTGACAAATAATTTGGCCCATTTAACTAAATCAGAGGTGCCAAGTGACAATGAGGTGAAATGGGCAATCTGTCTAATTTTGCCAGTATCCTGTCTTCTAAGGGAAAACCCTCCTGGTGACAGCACTGCCATGTTGCCGCCACATGTCCTTTTTTGCTTTATAACACCTGTTGACACGTATCTGCATGAATAATTTAACTAATTATGTTCTCTTGCCCTGTGTTTTTTCATTCTGCATTGCAGTTGGTCAGCTTGCATACAGAAATTACACAATGTTGTGATCCTTGTTCAAAAGGGTGATTCACGTAACTGCATAGAAGACAATTGTTGCTGGCATCTAGTGAAGAATGAGGCATGACTTCATCCCTCACTGCTGCTTAAGCAAGGGAGGAAAGCTTTATCTATGATTTCACCCCACATCAATTACTTAATTTTCTTCTCCTCTCTAATAAATGTCAAATAGGAAAATTACATGAAGGAATGTGCCTCTTCTTAAAATTGTTTTTAGGATGGAAGCAAAGATTCCTTCAATATCAGGCAGGTGAACACCTCTGCAACCTCATCTGTTGCTTTGATAGACCACATAGGCACCTCAAACACTGGAGGTCAGTCTGCTATTGTTCCCTCAGGCTTCTTTAGACCAGATAAATCAGTGCATTGAAGTGTTGGCTATGCTCAATAGTCTAGAGGCTAGAAGTATTACCTAGGAACGAGGTCAGCCACACAGCTGAAAGAAACCAGTATACACCTGAACAGTTGCCTTAAGTAGGTAGCAACAAGAAAAAGTCAAATGATGCTGACAAATCTATGAGAGGGCATATGTTTCTTTCTAGTGGTGGGGGGGAAAGGTGTGTGTTTGCACAGCTTTGGAAACACAGATGGTTGTAGAGGATGCCAGTGAAGACCAGCCAGTTGGCTTTCATCCATATTCCAGAGAGATAGAAATGATGCAAATAGATACATCTATGTGTGACCATCAGCAGCCAGTTCTCCTGTACAGAAAATCTGTGTTAATGTTGTATACTTCATCTAGCTGTATTTCAAACTAATCTTCATAGTTTTATCATGTTGTTTTATTGTACATAGATCTATTTACAATCCAGTCTGGCAATAATCCATTTTAAATAGCAGGCACAGGCTAGTCTAGAAATAATTCCCAACTTCAGTGTGACATGATCAATTCTCTAATTTTTTTCTGCTCTATCAAATGATAGCAGATGCCCAGAACCTGACTGATTTCTTAGTGGAGGAAAAAAACAGTAACAAAGTTCAGATATATTTTAAGGGTTAATGTTTTAATTTGTGCACGCACATCATTCCTGGAAGAGAAGTAGACACAAGCATGCAGACAGTGCCTATATTCAAGAAATTAGAGCCAAACACAAATGCTTGAAACCTGGGGAGCAACTCTGCCTTGAACTGCCTCCCATCAGAAATCCAAACAGAAAGCAAACTCTTTTACTGCTCACATGGCTCTCTCCAAAGCAAGAAATGTTCATAACAAAACTAATGCTGTCACATAACATGTATCTTTCTAAAACTGAATCCATGCTAATGTGTTAATATACAGTAGGCCTAGTCTAATGGACATTAACATCACTAAAAAAAGCATTCATCTGTGCTAATGCGCAGTAGCGCCAATTACAGCACATTAAGTTAGTATCTGTCATTATAGGTACTAAAGGTAATGCGCCATAATTATAGTGCATTAATAAACATGCAGACACCCATTATCACATAAGATAATCCACAAGTATGTATTTATTATAAAGATAGTGGCATATCGCTGATGGCAATCTCCCATATAACAAGGAGTCTGTAACTAAATCTTATGAGGAGTCTGTAACTACATCTTCCCCATAAGAGATGTCTTGTATTTGTAAATACCATTGTGATAATGCTCAGACACAAGCAGACAGATTTCATTTTGCCTACTGGATATCCAAGAGGACTTGGATGCCTAAGTGCAGTTCTATTCCACCCTGCTCATGTCCCTGAAAAATAGGTAAAGATCTGTTTTTGTAATGCATCATCATCTTACCCTTAGGACTGAGTCATAAAAAAGCAAAAATGTAGCAAGTCTTCTTCCTGCTTGTTGCATTTAACTTTTTCAGGGATTCCAGCCAAAGTAGGCAGGAATAGTAGCACATGCAAGTGCACTTACACACCCAGCAGGTGGAACAGAATGTGGCCCAAAGTCTGTTCCAATTTTGACTTGAACACTAAAGCTAGTTTTGTTCTTAAAGTGAGTCACTTCTATATGCCAAAAATAAGTGTGCATGAGTGTAAACGATGCTTGGCACTGAGGACTTAAATACCTTCTCTTTTCTAAGGCAGAGGAGATTTTTTCACCACTGCCCTTAGCAAGCAAGATTAATTCTTCATATTGAGGCTGTTTAATGCAGTCCAATAATGAAATCCATTAATGTGATCAATTGATGACTTGGATATACAGATAGTGAATGGAACAGGTTTCCTTTTTTCCTTGTAGGTAGAATTAGTCATTGCTACCCTGTGCGGATATAAAGACTACAGACCTAGGTTAAGGAGGGGAACTTGTCCAATTATTTTTAATTAGGTTGTGAAGCTAGTTGTGATAGTCTGGCAATACAAGATGTCTAAATCTTAGTTCTCTTGTACATGAGTTGGTGGTTATTTTCTGATTTCAACTGACCAGCTGCTAACAGGTTAATTTATTTTATGATATTTACTATCCGGGCACAACAGAGTGATTCAGGAACTGAGTATGCTTTACCTCTGAATAGTTTTGTATTTTTGGGAACTAATCGGACCCAGAGGGCTGCATGTTCCAGTGTGATACAGGCATGGGTAGATCTAAGATTTTGAAAAGAAGGGGGGCTATTGCACACTGCTCTTTGCTGACTGGAGGTGAGGCAACCTACTGAGGTGGGGAGGGGAGAGGGGGGACTTCTTACAACCAGGCCTGGGCCTCAGGCTAAGCTCCTGTGCTTCCCATAGGAGCGGGGTAATGGATGAAGGAATGGGGAGTAGCCCCATTCCCCACCTCATGTTGGGCTGCCAACACATGTGCCCTTCTCCCTCCCTTATTTCAGTGCCCACCTCCATGGTTGCAACACCTCCCCTTCTTCCTCTCCACCCCAATGAGAAACCAGGCCCATCCTCCCTGTACCTGAAATAAGAATCAAGGGAGAAGTGTGACTGAACGACCCCAACCCACCTGGATCTGCATATACGGAAAGATTTAGCTGCATAATTGATAATGGGAATCATAATTAAATTTCTCTGCACTGGGTGTGTCTACACACAATGCTTTACTGCACATTGGACTAGTCTACTATGCAGTAATTGTTGCACACTTATAGAAAGTGATGCTTTACTGCACACTAGATTAATCTAATGTGTCTTTTAGACACCCTACAGATACAGGTACTAGAAATCATCACATTTAAACTAATGTGCCAAAGCACATGTGTAGACACTGGCTAGGAGCAAATTGCTTCCAATTAGCCTAGACCACAGGAGGCAGGGAGAGCTGTCCTAGCTCAGCAGGCAGCTGCTAGGCCTGTGCGAGTAGGCAGCTATTTGATCCGGCTGCTTCGGATGCCAGGGATCTGATCCGCAGCTCCAGATCGGTTTGCCTCTTCAGTCCAGCTTCAGAGATCTGGCCATAGGGTATAATGGGGAATCAATCAAATATCTATAACGTTGTTTGTTTGTTTTTGTCTGACTTGGATGAAACTTGCAGAGGTGGTAGCCTCTGCTGAGAGCATGAAGCTTGCCAAGCTTCAAGAAGATCAGCGCAGAGGTTCAGGGGGAACTGCACCCCAAATTCTTGAAAGCAAAACTCATGTCATGTGTATGTGTTATGTCACAGGGGGGTCAAAACTGCAGGGGTGTTGGCCCCTAGTGAAGCCACAAAGCCTGCCACGTTTCAAGAAAATAGGTGCAAGGGGTTGGGAGGAACTGCACCTCAAGCTGCAGACAAGCAAAACTCGTGACATGGGTGACACTGTGTGTGTTAAGGCACAGCAGGGTGAAAGCTGCTGGCCTGCTAGCCCCTGCTGCAGCCACGAAGCCTGCCAGCTGTCAAGGAGATGGGTGCAGGGCTTCTGGATTCTGGATCCCTGCACCTCTAGCTGCTGACAGGCAAAACTCGTGACATGGGTGGGTGTGCAACTGACTGTTTCTGTCTTGGGGCAGTTGATTGTATTGATTCTTTCCTCTCCTTAGTCTGTGGTTTTGTAGGTGTTAATCGTTGCTAATTAACTCATTAACAGACAATCAACTTCCCCAAGACAGAGGTCAGTTGCACAAGTACCTAAGTCACAAGTTTTGCCTGTCAGCAGCTAGAGCTGCAGAGCCCCAGAACCCAGAAGCCCTGCACCCATCTCCTTGACAGCTGGCAGGCTTCGTGGCTGCAGCAAGTGCTAGCAGGCCAGCAGCTTTCACCCTGCTACGCCTTAACACACACAGTGTCACCCATGTCACGAATTTTGCTTGTCTGCAGCTTGAGGTGCACTTCCTCCCAAACCCCTGCACCTATTGTCTTGAAACTTGGCAGGCTTTGTGGCCGCACCAGGGACCACCACCCCTGTGCAGTTTTGACCTCCCGTGGTGTAACACATACATATGACATGAGTTTTGTTTTTAAGAATTGGGAGTGCAGTTCCCCCTGAACCCCTGTGCTGATCTTCTTGAGGCTTGGCAGGCTTCATGCTCTCAGCAGAGGCTACCACTCCTGCAAGTTTCATCCAATTCAGACAAAAAATAACAAAGTTATAGATAGTTGATTGATTGTCCTGTATACCCTATGGCTGGATCTCCGAAGTGTTTGGAAGCTCCGAACCACTTTGGAAAGCCTAAAGAAGCCAGCGCTTCAATTTGGACATGGTGCTTTGGATGCTAAGGCATCCAAAGCTTCTCCAGATTTGAAGCACAGTCTGAAGCCTTGCACGGCCCTAGCAGCTGCCTCCCAGCCACGTGAGGCTGGGAGAGCTGTCATTGCTGTGAAGCTGCCTAGGCAACACAGGGCCACAGGAGAGGTGAGAGCTGTCCCGGCTTGGCGGGATGCTGCCTCCCAGCCATGCGGAGTTTGGGATCCATCTTGATCTCCACATGGCTGAGAGGCAGCTGCTTGGCAGCCAGGACAGCTCTCCCAGCTGCATGGAGATGAGGACCAGCCCCCATGCCACCTGCCAGCCCTGACGGGAATACATTCAGATGTGGGTGGAACTGCAGTTTTAATATGCCTCAACCTTGTGGGCAGAAAATACAGGTGCATTAATTGCACATGTAGACACTCCCACTATGCTGGAAATTTATCTGATGTTACTTTTTAACATCCCTTTAATTTAATTTAATTCCACCACCAGGTGGCACTTGTAGTGGCTCTATGTTAAGAAATATAAGTACATTATCTGCAGCCCTCTTAAATCAATTAATTCAAATCAATTTAAAGGCAGAACATGTTTTACAAAGATGGATTTTATATCAGAAGGAACTGCTTTCCTTGCCACTCAGTTTTAGCAAGAACCAGGAGGTAGCCTGTTAATAACTAATGTCTTTCTGCATAGTAGCATATTGGCTTGTGGTCTTAGCCCGATTCACATTTTAGGCTGTAAACGGAAGTCATTGTAAACTTCCATTAAACAGAGCAAGGGAAGGGGAGCGGGTATCTGAGTCATAGTCTCGTTGACCTTGAGTCCACAGATGTGATGCTACAAGGGCTTGAAAGCACAATCCAGTTGATGATGACTTTTCTGGGACCAGCATCTTTCCTATACAAAATGAAAGTCCCTTGTCAGATTCCAGCTGTGGTTACAGCGTGCAGAAAAAGGACATTGTCTTCCCCGTGCAGTTAAAGCTGTAGACTATTAGTTACAGGAATAAATCTCTATTGCAGCAGGTATTCTCTGACACGAGAGAGAACAGCATGGCAAAGGCCTACACAAATCCATATGCTGCACTCCCTCTTGGGGTGGGAAACATTTTCTGTCCCTGGAATCCAACTTCAAGTGAGGAAAAAGAAGTGCAGAAGTGTGTGGGTTGTATGCTCAGCTTTCTAGAATGGATGTCAGAATATCTCAAAGTAATATTTAAGAAAAAGAGGTGACAAAGCAACTGTGTAATTGATAGTAGGACTAAGAGCACCCCAAATGATGCATATAGCACTGACATGAGACTAGACATGCACATTTTGTTGTTGAAGAACAAAGGATATTTAATAACTTAAGTTGTATTTGCACTGTGGGAAGTTGAGTGTTAAAAAGTGTCTCATGTGGGAGGAGGCAGAAAAGTGGAGATAAAAAAACACAAAGGGTAAGGACTCTCAAATCTTCACCAGGAAATAAGGAAAGCTACTCTTCTACTTTTAGCTTGAAACTGGGACATAGGCAGCAGCTTTACATGCTGTTTTTATGATGAATAAGGACACAGTAGGAAAACGCATTTTAGTGTATATATAAGGGATAGCTGGAATAAAAAGGAAATGAATGGAAGCAAAATTGAATATCCTTAGAAACTAAAATATATGGGTAACTTTTCTGCCCTGGTCACAGCAATTCAATCCTGATACCATTGACTAGACTTCAAGTGTGCTACTAAAAGTTAGAATTTATATCACTCTGTATTAAAAAAATTCCTTCAGGTTTATCTTAAACGGCAATTTCCTTCTAACATCAAAAGAGAAGTGACATGTCAGTGATCGTGACTTTAAAAAACCTGAGCTGGAATGCAAATTGGCTGGAAGAAGAGAGAGAGAGCCTGGAGGCCTCCCTAACAGGTCATACGTAAACAGAATTATATTACAAGAATCTTCAGGAGAGCTGAGGAATATGAATCCAGTTGAGCGAGAGCATTTATTTAAGCTGCATCAAGGATGGGAATGCAATTTTTTATGGATAAAGGTAGTCCCATGAAATTCACAATGTGTCTTTTCTGTACTCACCTGTAGGAAAGTGCACATTCCAAATTGCAGCATCTCTAATAAGCATCATAAGGACTTTTAAAATACACTGCTAATAATGCCAGATTTAACTTACTAGATTTTCCAAAGTATAGTTTGAGGAAAGCCGAATGAAATAGTTCTGGAGGTTGTATTGAAAACTGCTTCCTGTATACTTTCAAATTAAGTAACCCTTAAAAAGGGTAACCTGTTAAATCTGATGAACACCTTGTTGAAAAGTTCTCAGATGCTTCAAAACCTGCACTACACTGACTGTGAAGGATGTGTTAAGTTTTAGAGAGTACATCAAAAGCAAAGGTGTGAGGGAGACTAGTTATGGTTTAACTTCTGCTGTACTTAAGGAATGCTCCACTGAAGTAGCAAATTCCTCTTCCTGGGTGTCTACACATGCTATTAATTCAAAGTAGGCTTACTGCACAGTATGCCTGCCAGGGGAGCAAGTCTAGATGAGCTCCATCCTGGGAGCAGATTTGCTCTCGCCCTGCTCTGTCCTCCTACAGCAGCCAGAGGGGAGCTCTTGGCTCCCCCTGAGTGCTAGCCCAGAGGCTGGCAGGGAGCCTTGGGAGAGGTCCTGATGTACACAGGGCAGGAAAGCTGCTGCTGCAGCGCTCTCCCACCCCATGCACATGGGAGGAAGCCACAAGCCAGAGGGATTTCCCTGCACAGCCCAAGGCTGGCTGTGACCTGTCCTGTTCTGGGACAGGCCCCAGCTAGCCCCAGGCTGGGCAGGGGACTCTCCTAATGCAGGGAGCTCCTGGCCGTGGCTCTGCACTTGGACTGGGAGACTGTCCAGCTGGGACAGGAAACAGTGTCCCCCTGCCCTGGCAGGAGGCAGCTCCCAGCCCAGCTGCTGGGATGGGCTCCAAGCTTGGATCCCAGGCCAGGACAATGTCTCCTTGTCTGCGCAGCTCCAATTGCAGAGCTGGGGCCAGGAGCTGCCTGCTGCCGGGGTAGGGGGATGGCCAAACTCTGAACTGAGAGCCTGCCCCAGCAGCAGGCAGTTTCTGGGGGCCAGGAGCAATCTCTCAGCCGCTGCACCAATCATGGAGCCAGGGATAAGAACTGCTTTTTGCCTGGTCAAAGGGACACTGTCCTGGGCTTTACACTCAGAACCTACCCTGGCAGCAGACAGCTCCTGGGGGAGGGGATTTTTATCATGCCCCCTGCTGTCTGGGCTGGTTGTCTACATGTGGGCTGGTGACTACGGATTTGCTGCCAGGCCATCATCTACATGTTGGCTATTGTGCAGTCACTACTATGTGGTAATCTGCTACTTGTAATTAGTTGACTAATTGACTGTACAGTAAGCATCTACATGTGTAGATGGTGATGCTTTATGATGCAGTCAGTTAGTCAACTGCACAGTAAAGCATCTCATGTAGACATGTCCACTACTTATAGAGTGTTTCACATAGATGTAAAAGAGAGCATTAGAGCATTTACAAGGCACTCAAGGGAGGCATTGAGAGTATAAGTCTTTGTAGTTCTATTGTTCTAGGAAACACCTGTCTCTATCAGGCTGCAGTCACCTAGATCAAGAATAGCTGAATCATTCGCTGCATATTTTTCTGTCCTGTCTGAGTTTTTGTTTCTGTGGTACACCCAGTCCTAGACTGGTAGTTCAGAAGTTTTACCCACTTACCTCCAAGAAGCTCTTCTTCTTACTAGAATGATTCTAGAGCAAAGAGCTTCCAGAATGATCCTCTGTGGCATGCCAGGAACACTAATTGAAGGCAGGCTTCCAACCTACTTTCAGGCTTAAGAATCCCTACCTGGAATACTAGATAGGACACGTTTTTGGTGTATGAGGGTGTATCTACACGTGCAATTAATGCAAAGCAGTAAACTCTGGTGTTTATTCCTCCTAGGTGCACCACCTGAATGTGCACCTGGGAATAAACTCTGTAGTTTATTGCCATTTGAATGTGTATCCAGAAACACAGCAAATTGGACTGGGTCAGATCAGCCCTGGCTGGCAGTAGGCCCAAGAGGATCATTCTGCCAGTCTTGGTCTGCTCCCCTGGCTCAACATGCTGCGGAGGGGCTGGCTAAAGGTGCTTCAGCATGGGGCTAGCCAGCAGGCATCCCCCACACTGAAGTACTCATGTGCTCCAGCCAGCTGGGGCAGTGTCTACACATGCGCTGCTGTGGAGATTTTTACTCTGCAGCAAATAGTACTTGTAATACTTGTATTTACAAGTACTATCCTGCTGCACAGTAAATTTAATTTACTCCAGCCTAATAGTAGGCACTGAGATGCTTACTGTGCAAGTAATTAGTCGACAGTGGAGTAAATATCTCATGTAGATGCACCCAAATTTTTATCAATAAAAGAAATCCTGCAAGTAAAGCTGTGTTCAGTGTGATGTCAATGTGTATGCCTCTGAAAGTAAGGACAAGGCCATATCTTCACATTTTTTCTCAGTCATTGCTCATGCAAGACTGGGTTTCCTTTGCAAGAGAAAGAAAAAAATTAAATAAGCACAACATATTTCTTTGCCGCCATGTGGCAATTATGATCTGGCAAACAAATATTTCTTTGCATTAGCTTTGACAGAAATAACTTTTATATCTTTAAACCTGCATAGAGTTCAATAGAGTTTAACTACATTGCTGTAGGGCTTCTCGATGCAGATGCAGCAGAAATGTTCATAAAACAGAAAGAGGCTGACAAGTTACAAATACTAGTTTTAAGAACAAATGATGTAAAATACTTTTCAAGGCTCCTACATCCAAATGTTAAACAACATACAGTTGCTAAAATTATAATGAAAACCCATAGCAGACACCCTCTGTTCCTTCCTGTATGACTTTAACGATAAGAAGGGAGGGGGGAAAATGATTCTCTCTTATCTTACTATTTACTATTGCGGTTTTTTTATTTTTTTTGTGAGCTGTCACCAAAGAAACCTACTTATATGTAGATTTGACCATTTATCTATATAGATTGAAACTGACTTATTTATATTGGTTTTTTTGTTTTGTTTTTTGGAGTGAGTATAACATTATACAACTTCTATATGTATTCTTAAATATCAGTAGTTGCTCCAAATCTTATTAATACAAAAAGAGCTTATCTTTTTCTCTTCTACAGAGAACATCCTCATTCAGTATAACACCCCAGTTAATTCCATGAACGCCATCAATCCAAGCACTGAATGAGACAGGGATAAAAAATTTCAGTCCAGCCTGTCAAAGCTTGGTAAAGTTGTAAACTACTGTATTCAGGGTCTGTATTGGAAAATACAGAAGAAATTTAGGTCTGGGCAGCATGTGTAGGGACACCAATAAGTTATAAATAAAATAAAATGTTGGATGTAACTTCAAGACAGTTAACAATTATTTTATATGAGAACAAATTATTTTGGATAGCTTTTTAAGAGAGGATTATTTTCAGAAATAGTATCTGTTCCGGTTTACTCCTTTTGAAATAAGTGCTTTTATGGTTCTCTGTATATTACACTTTAATTACTCTGTAATCTTGGCAATAAAATATGTCACCTTAGTCATGCAATCATTTTAAGCTACAACAGTAAAAAGAAAAAAAAAGTAATACAAACATTAACATTTTTTTTCCCTTTTTTGTTTGCTTTCAGTGATATTAAAAAAATTGCAATGTTAGGAGAGCTTTATTTAATCGTCCTTTTTGGCATCCTGATTGCTATAATTTTGATTTCTACTTTTTCAAAGACTTTTCTATCTATCTTTATCTAACAAAGTATTATTTTCTGGCTCTTTACTCTGTTCTTAACATAAATTATTTGATAGGAAGACCTATATTATTCCATCTCATTCATGATTTGTTCATATTCATGAATTAAAAGCTTGTATTTTAACAAAGGCATCCTTCTCAGTCCAATTCTGATTTGATTTGGAGACTAACCAAAGTCCCCCTACTAACAGACCTGTTTCTTCCCTAAAGCAACGGTAAAGTCAGAGAATACTCAACGCGCAGGTGAATGGCACGGGAGGTTACACCTACACTTGGTTTCAATCTAAAAGGCTAATTTTGGAAGGGAAAAAAATAAGTTAAATCTCCAATGCATTATGAAAGCATGAGAAACGGAAACATTTCCTGCAAATATTCAGTCAGAATCTTTATGCTCCAATACCTTTTAAAAAATCGAATTTTAGTAACTTCAAATTTGCTTTATTTTATCATATCTCAGGAACTAGAATATTTTTCCATTGGATTTTTTTATGCAATTTTGGTATGCAACCCACATCTTATATCCATTGTGAGACTGTTTGGGATTTGAAATATTATATGTCTTAAGGACAGTAAGATTTTGGCAGTTCTAAAGTAACATTTATTTTTTGTAATCCAGAACAGCCAAAACGCAGGAGACCGCCAAGTGTGACATCTAAAAACTCTTCCTAAAGTATGTATGCTAAATTTGAAATCAGATTTATAATTCAATCTAAGATATAATCACAGAAAATTTAGGATTGGAAGGCATGTCAGGAGCTCATCTAGTTCAACCCCCTGCTCAAAGCAGGACCATCATCAACTGTATCACCCCTAGCCCCAAATATATCTTCTCAGATGTTATCTGTCCCTAAGAGATGCCACTCCAGGTGTTTCTAAGAAAGGCCGTACCTACACTTGTGAATATATTTCGTATAAATATGCCATTTGGTAATTTACTTATGGTGCTTAATACTGTATAAAACATGAAGGAAGACATGGTTTGCCTAAGGAGTTTGTAGTTAGTGAATATGTGTTCAGGAAGCAGTTTCTCCTGAGAGTATAAGGTCATTTTTATGTACTCATATTCTAAGTAGGAGAATTAACAGAAATGGCCAATATATGAACGAATACAAAAATGTATAGTATCCACCACAGTGTTTAAAGATTTGGTAAATTATGCCTTGCCTCAGGAGGTGTCAAAATGATTAGCCTGACACCAAATTTTGCTCATGAAGCCAACAGAACGTCTGTACTACACAAGTTGGAAGAATGAAGATTTTTTTTTTAAGTTCACTTTACAAATAACTGCAATAAAATGAAAATTCTAGGCAGGCGCAGTAATCATTAAAAAGTTTGAGTATAGAAGCAAGCAAAATCAAAAGGTACAAGATGAATACTCAATTCTGTACCTTTATGTATAACATTATATTTTAATATATATCTTCCTCTTTATCACATTTAGTTTCCCATGTCCTATCTAGCTTGTAAGCTCCTCAAGGCAGAACCACTCTCTAATTCTGCTACATGCTACAGCAAGTTGTAAAAATATTGTCCTATGCTACTGCTGTGTAATACAGAACAGGGATCTTAATCTATCAAATTTTAAAAATAAGGTGAACATTTTCCCTGGGGAATCCAAGAAACTTCAAGGGTGATTTTACAGCATTTTGTTAGTCTTCCCCTACAAGTGGGGGAAAGGAGGGCCATGAAGAAGGTGGCAGGTGAGCCTTGCTGGAAAACAACTCCCAGTCTTGCAGTGGAAACCTAAAGGCTGGAGCAGGAAAAGCAGAGAAGACCCAGCACATGTAAATGCTATATGAAACCAATTCATTTCTGATTGTGCTTTAAGGAAGAATTCCCCATGTTCAGGAAGGTACAAAACTGTCTGTTGTTCTTCCCTTCCAAAGCAAGGTGTGCCAAGGAGAGAAAACAATACCATTCAGCATGCCCTGTGCAACGTCCAAGACTCCCATATCTAAGAGTCTGCTGCTTGCACATGGGGGAGCTTCAATATTATTCACAAAATTGATTCTGTGGCTAAAAAAACATGTCTTGAGCAAAGACTAAATAATCTTGGTCTCTTTAGATTAAGATGGGATACTATACTGTTTTAAAACATACCTGGGAGAGGTAATCTTCAAAACTGAAATTAAGACAAATTCAGCCTGGAGGTAAGACACCATTTTTTATCAGTGGGAGTAAGTATTCATTGGAACAACTTACCCAGAAACAGAGTGGATTTTTCATTACCTGAAGTCTTTATGTCAAAATACCTTTCTAAAAGACATACATAGCTTAACAGACAGATCTTCAATAGAAGGTATAGGCCTGATGAAGAAATGATTGGTTAAGGTTTTTTTTAACTGCATTATGGGATCATAGGAAAGTATGACTTAAAGGGACCTCACAAAGTCCTGCTCAAATCAGAATCATGCCTGATTAAACCAACCAAGCCAAGTGTGTCTAACCTACTTTTGAAAGTTTGGAGATTCCACAACTTCTCTAGGTAGCCTGTTCCAATGCCTGACCATGCTCATAGGAAGTTCCTCTTAAACTCCAGCCTAACCTTCCTGTGCTGAAGTTTGAGGCTGCTGCTCCTAGTCTTGTCCCTTACAGCTACAGAGAAAAGCTCATCTCCTGATGCTGTCATGTGCCTGATGGTATTGAGATATTGTAGGTAAAGAAGAGCTTCCCCCTCTGCATCAGTTTCTCCATCATCTGAATCAGAAAGTTACCCCCAACACACTCCAGGAACTTGATTGCCTGTGCATTACTGTGTTTCCCTCCCAGCAGATGTTGTGATCATTAAAATCTCCCACAAGAACCAAACTCTGGGATTTGGAAGCTTTTGTCACTTGTTTAAACCAAGTCTTGTCCACTTCCTCTTGGTTGGGAGGCCTGTAGCCTACAAACATCCCACCCCCCCACAGGAGGTCTGACAGATCAGTAGTCACCAACCAGTTGATCATGGAGCCTCTGATGGTTGATCTCAGTCTGAGGGGGCTGTGTGTGTGTGTGCGCGCACACATGCGCGTGCATGCATGCATGCACATATGCGTCCAAGTGCCCCCCCACCCCACCAGCAGGTCAGTCTGTGGGTCTGGGAAGAGGCAGGGGAGAGGCAGATCAAGGCCCCTGCAGTGAGGGAGGGAGTGGGGCATAGGCAGGGGCTGGGGTGAGTGAGGCCCCAGTCAGGCCAGGTTGTGGGACAATCAGAGCCCAGGTGGCTTGTCCAGGTGCATGGTGGGAGGGGGGGGCTCCCCCCGCCCTGTGCACCCTGGTGGAGGCCCAGGGGGCACATACAGCCCCACCCCAATCTGTGCACAGGGTGGAGGCAGCTGCTTCTGCGCACTGGGCTTTGTGACCCAAGCGCCGCTGCAGCTGCCCTGGGAGCAGCAGAATACCACATGCATCCTGCCCACTCGGTGGGATACACATGGTGTCACACTGCTCTCAGGGCACCTGCAGCGGGGCTCAGGGTGCAAAGCACAGTGTGCGGTGGCAGCCGCCTCTGCCTGCACACAGATTGGAAAGGCATGTGCCCCCTGGGCCTCCACTGGGGTGCATGCAGTGGTTGGAGCCCCCCTTTGCCCCTGGACAAGCCACCCAGGATCCGATTGTCCCACCACATAGCCCAGCTGGGGCCTCACTCACCCCTGCCCCTGCCCCACTCCTTCCCTCACTGTGGGGGCCTTGATCACCCCACCTCTTCCCTCCCCCACAGACTGACCTGCTGGTTGGGAGAAGAGGGGGTGACAGGCACTTTAACTCAAAAAGTGACCTTTTGCTTAAAAGGTTGGAGACCACTGGACTAGATTATTAGAATCACAGAACAACAGGGTTGAAAGGGACCTCAAGAAGCCATCTAATCTAATCCCCTACTCAAGGCAGGATTACCCCTGTTCAAACCATTGCAATTAAGTGCTGGTCTAAGCTTCTCCTATAACCTTCTAAGGAAGAGGATTCCACAACCCCCTAACACAACACAATCTATTGCAGTGTTCAATACACTTAATTCTGAGAGAGCTCTTCCTCATATCCCACATAAATTTCCTCTATTGCAATTTAAGGCTATCATTTCTTGTCATCCTCTGCAGCTAAGGAAAATAGTCTATCACCAATCCTCTTTATAAACACTCTTCAGGTTATAAAATCTCCCCTCAGTCTTTTTCTCCAGACTAAACAATTCTAGTTCTTCCAACCTGTCCCTGTAAGCCATATTTTCTAGACCTTTAATAACGTTTTTGTTGTTCTCTGTTAGACTCTATTATTTGCCCACATCATTCCTGAAATCAGTGCCCAACACTGGATTAGATACTTCAGGTAAGCCCCATCAGTGGAGGAGGAATCCTCATCACACCGGGCAGGCGGAGGGGGTGGAAGGCAGCTGGGAGCTGGAGCTAGAACCCCACACACTGGGGCAGGAGCCACCTGGCTGCAGGTTTCCCCACCAACCTGGCTAGGTTTGTGATGCCCAGAACACATTCCCCGCACTACCTACTGCCTGGAGCGGTGCATCGGGGGCACGAGGAGGAGCCACTGGAGGCAGGAGGAGTTGAGCAGTACCCAGGCAGCTGCAGCTGCACTGGGACCAGCCCTGTTAGGAAGCTGCACATGCTGGCTGGGACCAGGGTGGTGCTGTATGGTGGGTGCAGGTGGAAATGTGTGCAAGCTGCCCCAGGTAGGGCTTGAACCCATGCAAAACACTGCAGGGACTACCATGGGGTTGGGGGGATGGATTGCATCTGCACTGCATTGCCTGGGCAAGCTCTGCAGCATGTACCACCTGCCCTCCCTCTACAGGCCAGCTCCCGGGACCTAGTGCACAGGCAGGTCCCCCTCCCCCCCCAGTATACAACAGTAAAACTTTATTTTGAGCTATTATGCTGTTGCAGAAATCTGCTATGGTTCGTTTCTCGGGAGGCGAAAAAAAAACCTCTCAGTCACAGACACACTCCATTAGCAATACAAAAGGTATATATTTGCAAATAGGGTCAGAGAGAGAGACAAAAGATCAAACAC
>NW_017728917.1:28290038-28297648 GCF_001723895.1 Crocodylus porosus
GAGGGCTGGCAGCCGTGCTTATTCAGAGGACAACACTATTGATGGGAGCTAACAGCTATTGATAATGCATTTTTAATAATATTTCTAACAATGCAATTGCCTCTATATACATACACACCTGAAGGGATAGGGAGGGACAAAGTGTGAGGAGACGAAGAGTTTGTTCCAGTAGGGACACCATTGCTCTGCGTGTGAGTGAAGCTGCTTTGGAGACAGCCCTCTCTGAAGTGGGAGGAGTGATGTAACCCTAGCAGGGGTTTTTAAATGAGAGGAAGGTTAGCAAAAGCCTGGGAAGAGTCATGGCTGGGGACTGGCTGAGAGGGCTTGTTTAAAAAAGGGGAGCAGTTTTTCCCAGGGAGAAGAACAACAAGGAAAGGGAGACAGGCTGGAGGCCAGGAAAAGGACCTCACCACTGTGAGGACACCGGCTGTCCCTCAGAGAGCCGCTGTCAGAGCCCTGCAGGGCCGGTGGGAGAAAGAAACAAAACAATGTACAGGCAGTTCTCCTACTTGACACCATTGATTCCTGAAAACTGTGCCTTAAATCAAAATGTAACTCGGAACCAATTTTCCCATAGGAAACAATGTTGTAAATGGGGGACTGGTTCCTGAACCCAGGCCTGATACCCCATTTTCACCAAAAATAACCCAGAATTTTGTATTTGATTAATTATAGATGAGTAACATAGCTACATTAATGTATTTATATTATAAATAGCAATCATATTGATTTGGAAGGACTTGTTTGAGGTGACTTTGCTGGACTTTTTGAAGGGTCATGCTAGAGTCTTCTCAGGAGTCTTGGCTGGAGGTTTTTCTGGAGTCTCATCCGCTTTCTTAAAGAAAATGTCCAAGGAAGTTTGGACGGATGTTCTCCAGGGAGATGGGCAATGCAGCAAACTTGTTTGCTGGTGTGGCATCAGCTCAAGAGTTGTAAAGTCAAAACTGATGTCAGAAAGTTGAAACACGGTGTCAATTTATAAACATTGTAAGTGCAAAACGTTGTAACTCGAAATGGTGTAAGTTGAGGACTGCCTGTATCCTCTTCCTCTCCTCACCCTTGGAGCCCTACCAGGGCAGGCACCAAAGAGGACCTGCCTGTCAGGAAGCCCTGAGTCAGGGAAGGCCCCTGTGTGGCTGGATGAGGGATTGCCTAGGCAAGGGGTTGGACTCAATCTGTTGAGGTCTCTTCAGCCCCTAGCATCTGTGAATCTATGAGGGGGATGCAGGACGAGGGGGAGACTGCTTGAGACTGCCCTGGTTCTCTTCATGAGTGAGATGGCACTGGGGGGGGACAGGCTCGGGTGCCAGAGGGAGCACTGAGCTAGAGGGGGCAAGGACTGCTTTAGCCCACCTTCTAGGGCAGGCAGGGCCCATGGAGGGGCTACATTTGCTAGGCGGTGTGAGGCCTGTGCTGGGCAGGGGGAACTGCTACAGCCTGCAGCCCAGACACCACTCCCTGCTGTGCCAGGGGATGTGGGTCTGAGCAGGAACAAGCTCTCTTGCAGGGATTTCAGGGTAGAAGCTACCACCTGCTGCACTGAGACCCCTGAAGATCGTGCGAGGGATGCCAGCAGCAGAGACCCACCCACGGCTCCTGGGCCAGGGACACGCAGTCCTGCTCCCTGAGAAACCAAGCCAAGGGGCAGTGTACACAGGGTCCTCATAGCTACCCTGGAGCATACAAGGTAGAGACTGAGTGTGTGAATAAGTTTTTGATGGCTTATTAGTTGGTGTATTAACTTATTTATTGGTTCTTTATGTAGCATAGGTGATTCGTATGCCTTCCCCTGGTGTAAGGTGTATCCAAGAAGCATTAACCCTTAAGCCACCATTGCTGGGTTATGTTTTATTGTAGTAGTTAAATGTTATCTTGAAAATAATTAAATTCTGTAAATAGTTTTATAATGGTCTGCAAGCTTTTTCTGTCTGTAAGGGGAGGTTCTCCACTTGGGGACCCTGCAGCAGCGACCCAGGGAGCTGAGCAGGGCCACTGGCTATTGGGTACCACTGTTCTGGTGAGGGCACAGGTAGCATCGCACCCAGGGTTATATATACCACTTAAAAAAAACATTAACAAGAACAAAAATTATTTTTTGAAATAAAATTAAAATATGTTATAGTGGATGTTTGATTTTCAGTATGTGATTTGTTTGTTATCTATAATTTGTTAAAATGATATCGTCTGAACGATTTTGTGTGCGGCCCTTGACAGCTCACCAAAACTCATTAAGTAGCCCTCCAGTTAAAATAACTGCCCACTCCTGATCTAGAGCCAACTTTCAAAACTGGTCAGGTAAAATGGATATGAACTTCTGTGTGTCACATGGAGGTGAGACTAAAACCTTGCATATGCCAGCCTTGATCCACAAAGGCAAATCAGAGTATTATTTGCATGTAATAATTTGGACATGTGCAAATTATAGAGCTGTTCAGAAATTTTCTGAAAGACCTTTTTTCCATTGGAAATGCTTGTTCATCAGAATTCAAAACATTTCAGGGGAACATGGTGATTTTGATTGAATTCTGACAGGATACTGGCAGTTTTCTGTTGGAACCCTGCCTAGTTCCCTGTCGCTCACCTGCCCAGCCCCTCCTCACCAGCCAGCCCAAGTTTTCAGGATTCTAGGCTCCCAGATGCAAGATAGCCTGGAACTACTGGCTAGCCAGCACTGCAAGTTTCCCAGAGAACTTGGAAAATTTTATTTTGAAAAAGTCAAAATGGCATTTCATTTTAAACTTTTCAAAGTGTTTTGGAAATTCCCTTCCTATGGGAAACTTCAAAATTTAATTTCTGTTTCATTTCAGGACAAACGATGTTATTTTAATGTCCCATGGAACAGTAATTCCAGGTATTAGGCAGCTTCAGCAAATTGCTATTATTATCAAAATGCAGGATTAGAGGAGGCCTCTTGGGCCAGTGAGTCCAGTCCTGCATGCTTGCAGGCAATCCAATCCAAAACATTCTCACAACTGCCGCATCAAGTCCACATCCAAAGAAATAAGGTATGATACCAGAAACACCAAGAACACCCTGCAACACCCATAGGTAAAAGCAGGAAAGACAAGGGCCCTGCCAGCACCCTGCCATTGTACATGGGAGCAGTAGCTGGTTAACATATTTTCAAAAACCCTTAGCACTCAGGATGACACTTAGAGGTATTTACTATTATCAGAAAACCATTGCGGTTGTTGGCACTCTCTGTTCCAAAGACCTACAGCCTATGTAGATAGCACCAGAGAAGAGAAATACTGCTTTTTATAGATAGGGGAACTGAGGCACAAATAATAATTGAAATAATTTGTTGAAGGTCCAGAATAGGGACTGGCAACCTATAGCCCACAGGCCAGATCCAGACCGTGAAGCCTCTTGATCTGGCCTGTGGACATGGGGCTCTAGCAGCAGTTACTTTCCCCATGCTGGCACAGGGAAAAGCAGAGGTAGCAGTGGCAGCTGGGTTCTAGTACCCACCTACCCAAGTGCCTCTGATCTGAACTGGATCTATCCAGCCCAGTTGCTGATCCCCTGTTCCTGACCATGAATTAAGTTTCATAGTTTCTAGGGTCAGAAGGGACCTGAGTAGATTATCTAGTCCAACCCCCTGCCATGGCAGGAAAGAGTACTGGGGTCAAATGAACTGAACTGAAATCACTTGGGCCCTGCCTATTGTCCAATACACAATACCATCCTTGCTCCTATAATGCTAAACTGAGAACCAGATGTAGGAGAAATATGCAAGACAATAACATGATAAGTATCTTAACAGTGATATGCTCTTCCTGTCTTGACCCTCCTGTCATCCCTGGGCTTCAGTGAGAATTTGGCCTTGACAGAGAATGTCACTTGCCATTGGATAACCATAAGATGAATAATCACAAGAGGCCAGGATTTTGATATAGCTCTTAAAGAAATATAGTGAACTGTAATGGGATGCTTATTCATTACTGACTCAGCAGGAAGAGTCCACCTACTAATTGAATAATGTTTCTTAAGTTTTCCCTCCCACTTCCCAATCCAGACCCTGCTTAGCTTATGAGAACAAAGTAGACAGCCTGATGAAGGATGATTTCAGGTAACAGAATGCTGTTTCTGCATCTTTCTTACTTAAACAGGTTAGGGTTGAATTCCCTTTATTCTTCCAATTGGGGAAATCTCTGTACAGTTGGATTTGTTTTTTTATGAGCAACTTGCATCTGGCTCATGTGCAGATAAAAGCTGAATGTGTCACTGATTCTATGAGTACGCTTATTTTCTGAGTTTACAAGTTTTGGTAATTTATTCCAGTGTGACAGGGCATGAAGACCCTTTGAGACTCACAGGAAGAATCCCATTATGATGAAACCACTCCGCCCAGTTTTCTAAACACTGCTGGAATAGAGACAGGACACCAGTTACTATCTAGGAAACCATTTGTTGCTCCTAGGGACTCGCTGGGGATTAGATGTACCCTCTAAAGCCAGTTTCTGGGGCTCTGGGAGTAGAATATCTAACATGTGCATGGGTTTAATTCTCCCTCCCCAGCATGGCTGAGGAAAAGCAGCTGGATTTCTGACTGACAAGCCATCTCATTAGCCTGTTAATGAACTCATGAGAGTCGATAAATTACTGGGATCTTCACAGAAACAGGAGAAAACCTGTAGGGACGCACAGCTGGGGCTTTTCACACTTAGATTCTCCTCCTGCTAGCTTATCTTAATGGGGCAAAAGATAAGATGAAAGCAAGACATAACTATTTAATTTGAGAAATGAGAGCTTTTGTTTTTAATCTGTAAAAGGAGGGGAGGAAAAATCCTTTCAATCGAGTTTGGCTTCACTTATGCTGCTTCAGCAAAGCTTTCTCCATTCTGTGCACTCAGAAATTTCTACCTACCAAAGATGATCAGGATTGATAGTAAAGATGATATCTTTTATTAGACCAACACATTTTTGCAAAAAAAATTCTTTAATTGCAAACTTTCAGTCACAAACACCCTTCATCAGGCATTGGAGAAAAGATTGTAAAAGTTCTCCTGGGTAGAAATGAAAGAACATATTTCATAGGATTTCACAGAGAAGTCAATAGACACAAAACTCCTCTGAGCAGTCAGTTCATAGCTGGTGTGAAGCCTCTCACCTCCTGTGAGGATCTGTGGTGATGCAAATTACCTTGAAACAAAGGCAGGAGCAGGATATCAGGTTTTGAGATGGCCACAGTTGCTTTCTGCTTGGGAAAATATGAAAATTTCATTTTAAAAAAATTGGCTAAAATTCAATATCTTCCATGTGTCAGGTATCCAGGTTGTAGCTGTATTGATCTAGAGGAAAAGGCAATCTGGACTCATAGTAGATATAATATCTATCGACTCCTCTGTGAAATCCTATGAAATATGAACTTTAATTTTTATCCAGGAGAATGTTTACAATCTTTTCTCCAATGCCTGATGAGGGGTGTTTGTGCTCAAAAGCTTGCAATTAAAGGTTTTTTTTTTTGCAAAAATCTTGTTGGTCTAATAAAAGATATCATGTCTACTATGAGTCCTGATTGCCTTTTCTGCTAAACTAATAAAACTGCAACCGGGATACCTTAAAAGATGTCTTTTAAGGAGATATTAGTTGTACTAGTTGCTGCTGCTGTTCCACTTGAGTTTCATTATTGGAAATGCTTAATAAGCCTTTGATGCATACTAACTAATGAGTTTGGGGTAATTTGCATTTTATTTTGCTTGTGGGTTTCTCCACATCCTTTGCTTCTAGATTTAAACCTCTGACCTGGCTATGTCAATTAATGACATGCAGGTTGCCCAACTAGGACATTGCAGTGAAGGGAGGATCTTGGTGTTTTACATCTTTTTTGCTATTAGTTAATTGCTCTCAGTTATAGACATGCTTATTTTCTTACTATGATAATGTTCTCCACCAATGTTTTTGTTTAAAGCAAAGCAAAACCAATTTGGAAAGATATTTTGACTTTCTACAGTTCTCCAACCAGGAAAGTTGATCAATTTGTGGAAGGGTTTACATTTAACTTTGTATCCTCACATACACATTAAATCTACATCCACAGTCTGTCCCAAACCTAGACAGATCTTCAGGCTAGCTTGGTTAAGAAACATCAGTGCCTGTAGCCAGTAGCATTACACCTGTCCCCTTTGGCTCCCCAGTAGCCCAGCCCAACAGCAAGGTACCCACTTAGAGCTGGATCAACCAGCAGCAGCACTGACAAAAGTCTGGAGCTGGGCTCAAACACACACCTTGGGCTCTCTATGGAGATGCTTTAATTGGTCTGCCCCTGTGCCCTCATACATTAAATATGATACAACAGCAGTAACAGAGGTTAGGGAAGACTGTTCAGAGAGGAGTTTTTTTCCCTGTCTATTTCCAGCAATTCATTCACTTGTTCCAGGGTATGTTATTCTTCATGATTCGATTACTCCAGAAGGAGAAACAGTCCTTTACAGCAGGTAACTGCATCCATGGTGAAAAAATAGATCTGATGACAATTCACATACTTTCCCAGACAGAAGTTTAAGCATGCTCAAGGCAAACTGTCAGAGGAGCTGCATTTCCTTTCAAACTCTAAGCTTCCCTCCCCTTTTGTTTTCACCCTTCCCTGTTCGGCAGTTTACTAAATTTGGCATCTGGGGGAAATCAATTTTTTGGAATTGCCATCTCAGTTTTGGTATAATGTGTGGAAAGAGAAGTGATGTGCTTGTGAAAATGCCAGTGGCTCGTCCCTCAAAACATGGAGGGGTCAGATCCTGCTGTCTACAGAAGATCGCATCCTGCTGTCAATAGCCATAGCTGCCACTGGCCTTCTGATTCCCCATAGCTGCCACTGGCCTTCTGATTCCCCGCTATGCTGAATCAGCCGTGCTCCAGAAGCATGCATCCTGGCAAAAGCTCATGAGAGCTCCAGAAGAGCTGACTCTGCAGAAGAAGGGGCCAGTGAATTAGTGACAACAGGAACAACTGCAGCCGGAGAATCTGACTCGCTGAAAACTCAGAAAGTTTGGGAGTGAAGGGAGAGGAGGGACTGATCCTAGAAGAGAAAGGAGACAGAAATAATGGGGCAAAAGGAAGGAAGAAGCCAGGCGAGAGAGTTCCCTTCACGTCCCTCCTCCTGTCCTGCTGCTGCAGCAGGATGTACTTTGTCCTGCTCCAGCACTGCTCCCAATCCCTCCGCGGGTCCCCCCCGTTTTCCAGGCACCCCCGGCGTCCATCCCCTGCAACTCGGCCACGACGCCCGGGAACTTTCTCCAGCGCGGAGCAGTCCTGACAGGATGCGGCGCTTCCCCCCGCGCACACCTCGCGGCGTGGACGGGGCCGGGCCGGCCTCGGGCGCCCTGCAGGGGAGGCAGCGCGCCGGGGCTGTTCAAACACTACCCAGCCGTGCCTCAGCCCGGGCCGCAGGCAGCCGGAGTTTTCCAGCAGGTCTCACGGCAGGGCAGGGGCAGCTTGACCCGCCTTCCCGCGGGAGTGTCCGGCCTGGGCGACCTGGCCGGGGGGGCCGCGCGGGGCCGGTGGAGGCACGCGGCGGAGCCTCGGCAGTCACCGGCGGGGGGAGGCCTCGGCCGCCGCTGCGTGAGAGCCTGTCCCGCAGCCCGGCTCAGGCCAGCGGGGTCCGGGTCCGG
>NW_017728917.1:28298478-28307366 GCF_001723895.1 Crocodylus porosus
ACCTGTTGATCCGGGAGAGCGGCTTGGTCTCCCTGCGCCGCTTCCCTCGGCAGCGTCCGGCCCCCGGGGCGCCTCTGCCCACGGCCGCTAGGCTGCTCCTGCCTTTGTCCGGGGCCGGGCTTGGCCTCTTCCCCGGACCGCTCCTGCGCTGCCCGCCGAGTGCCCGTGCCCGTGCCCTGCGGCGGCTGGGCGCGCCTCGGCGCTTCGTGCCGCTGCATCAGCGGGAGGCGGGTCGCGGCTCGGCCTGGGAGACGACCCGTGGCCTTTTGCTCCCTCTCTGCTTTGGATCTGCCAGGTGCAGGAGCAGGAGGTGTGAGAGCCCTGGCTGCCTTCGTTCTCAAGTAAATTGCTGCAGCTCGGGTGTAAAATCTCGCAGAGTTAACTGTTCCCCTCTCTTTAGTTTATCTACATTGCTGGAGAAAAAGTACTAGCCTAAATGGGGTGCGCACTCTTGCTATGCAGTAGGGTGGAGTGCTGCTTTGACTGTAGAGGCTTTTGCAACTAGCGGTCCTGCACAGGACCTGAGGGATTCAGCATACCCTGGGGTGATGGGAAGACATATTATAGACCTTTTTGGGTCCCTATCTCCTTTTAAGCCAGTGAGACGGCTGTGTGTACCTCCCTGTGCCTTATGGCTGAGTTAACAGAGGGGCTTGAGGGTGTCAGTGGAACCTCCCCAAACCCGTACTGTGAGAGTTTCTTCTGTCTCCTTCTTGTTCTCTTGCATACTCATGTTAAAGTTTATCCTATTCTCCAGTAAGAGAAACTGACAGATGGAAGAATACAAACCTTAGGCTGAAGGCATTTACATGGAACCGAATAGCTTGGGCTTGCCTTCTGTCCCATAGTGTGGTGAGCGTGTCTGCGGGCATCTCTTGATGCTAAGTATTTAGGCTTAGGATGTGTACTCCGAACTTGTGAGGCTGCATTTGTGATTCACTCGGTGAGGGGTAAGGTCATGCAAGCTTTTCTGGAAAACATCCAGCTGCCTGGAGGGGCTAAATGAAATCCCATCTTGTTCCATAAAGATCCCAGTCTTGGGTTTTGGGAGTAGTTACCAGGGATGTTTCTCCAGAACAGGAGCAGGTGAGCAGCAGCATCAATCCCTCCCTCACTTTCCCCAGCTCTTGCTTCACAGGCTTCTTCTGCATTGCTATCAGCTTGTTTTCTCTTGGTGCCACGCAGCAAAGCGGCATAGCCCTGCTGCCTGGAT
The DNA here is from genome assembly GCF_001723895.1 of Crocodylus porosus. Taxonomy (NCBI): domain Eukaryota; kingdom Metazoa; phylum Chordata; order Crocodylia; family Crocodylidae; genus Crocodylus; species Crocodylus porosus. Next base: position 28,299,692 of record NW_017728917.1, read on the forward strand.
GCTGGAAGAAGAATGAGTACATCGTTGTTTTTAAAGTGATGCTGGGGTGACTCTTCCCAGGTTTTCTCCAAATAGAGAAGCCCTGGGGAAAGCTGAGAAAACAGCTCCTTCAGTAAACAGCCTGGGGAGCATATGCTATTGCTGAGTGAGCAATGCATGTCTTAGGAGAGGGAACGGCTCTGTTCAGGGAATTTAGAAGCAAGACCAGTCCTGTGATGTGAATCCGCCTCCAGGACTCGGGATGCCTCATGGCTTTGGCTCCCCCACCCCTCCAGTGGTGGCAGCTGAATGAGATGACCAGGAACTCCCCACCCTCCTCACAAACCTTAGTAGAAATCACACAAATGCTTTGCCATGTTGGAGCAAACTGCTCTCTCTAGCCAGCCCGGGGCTCCTGGGTGCAGCCATCCATGGGCGGCAGCCTTGAGGACTCTCAGGCTTTTAAATCACTTAAGTGGATTAGATGTTGGGTTCAGCAGTAATCGGGGATATTTATGGAATGGGCACAGGCACTTGGCGGAGGCCAGGCCATGCTGTGAGAGCTCGGAGTGGACAGGGTGCTGCTCCAGGCTGCCCTGGTGCAGCAGAGGAACGTGTATAAGGCGGGTGGGTAGGGGGGAAGCATGGGCAGCCTGCGTGGTGTCAGATTAGGGCTCCAGTCCTGCCAGTCACCCACTGTGACCATGTACATAAACAGGAGGGCACTACCCCTTCTGAGGGCTATGAATGCTCCTGTTTGCAGGGCCTCTCCCAGTTCTCGGTCTTAAAACAGACACTTCTGCCCCGTTTGTTTGTCGCTTCTGCAGTCTGGACACCTGATTTTCCCCCTGCCCCCCTTTACAAGTTAGGGAATTGAGACAGGATCCAGGTGGTGGTGGGAACAAGAGAGGGTAGCTCTAGGGGCTGTTGAGCATCTCAAAAGGGTGCACAATGCTTCAGGCTAGTGTACTAAGGCATATGTGCTGTGGAAAAGGTGGAGTGTGTCCTGTTGTGTTTTGGATTGACATAGAATAGCAAGCTGTCTCCTCTGCCTGGGCAGTAGAGCTACGACTATGGTACTGTCCAGAATTTTTGCCAGGTCAGTGTTGTTCCAGTGGGTTCTAGGCATGATGCAGCCCTTAAAGAACACTCTAAGCCTAAATATACCTCTGTGGAAGGATAGAAGCAGGTCTTGAAGGAGCTTGAGACCCTCCTGTTGGCAGTGTAGTGTAGTGTGATAGGTAGACCTGTGGAGTGGAAGCCATTAACTTGCCCCTTGATCTGTGGAGAATTATGTTCCCTCCCACCCTCTGTCTTATGTTTTGGATGGTACTATTGCCATGGCAGAGACTGGTTCTTATTCTGTGTATGAGTGATGCAGAGTGGGGACACAATCTTGGTTGTAACTGTTAGGATTTCCTGTAATACAAACAACAATTCTTTGGCAAAGCCAACAACAGAACAGCACAGTTTTCATTCTCAGTATTGCTGTCTCCATTCACCTCCTGGTTTAAATACTCACTGGGGTGATTCCAGTAGTAAAACCAGACTAAAGCAATCCTGGTCCCTAAACACAAGCCAGCCTTGGTGCAACAGGGGCATATTTTAATGATGGGAAACTTGGGAGTACTGTAGTTCTGTGTCCAGTTGGGAGTGGCAGCAGACAGTGGTGTGCAATTCCTCTGGATTCCCTTCTCACTCCAGGTATCAAGGGCAGCTGTAAGGGTCAAGTTGTCTCTCACCCTAATGAACTTGTCTGCCTAGGAAATGCAATATTTATCTCACTGTTTAGTGTGCTTGCCTGCGTAGAGTCTAGGTCTTGTGCTTTCTCTTCCCCTGTTAGAGCTTTAGTCCTCTTCTGGAACAGTATTTGAGCATGCCAGGCAGTGAGCTTTATCTGCCTGGCCCCATTTAGAATAATGGGGCAGGTCAGACCTAACAGAACTACTACTTCAAGTCTTCCTTTAATCTAGCTAGATATCACTAAGTTTACAGTTGGCTCATGTTTTCAAATTTCTCTTTAATATGCATCCTGGAAACTTAAATTTTCAAGGAAAGTTGAGATTTTTGTTATGATCAAATGACTTTTGGAATGGGGACATTGATACTGGCCTGTAGTAACTATGTCTTAATCCAGCTCCCTCCCTAATCCAGTCTAATCTAGCAGCTACAAGGAAGGAAGCTATAAAAAAAATTCTGAAGGAGATTTTAAAGTCTTGGCTAGGCAAAGTATTGTAGAAGTATAGCTATGTTGGTTTAAGTTGGTGCTTGCATAGTTCTTCTCAGAAAACTGCCATAGCAAAAATCTGCAGCATACTGGTAATTCTGGTTCCTATTTCCCAAGAACAATTTTGCAGTTGGCCAGGTTTTCAGGAATGTTTTGAATCGAGCAATTCCAGTTCCCTCTAAGAAGCTAAATTTTCAAAAGAGTTTTAAGCTCAGGAATTTCTAATGTAGGTATAAATATACACATACTTTTATATTAAGTATATGATTTAAAGCAGGATGACACCTTGGAGACTAACTGGTTCAGAGTGGCATAAATTTTTCATAGACCTTTGCCTGCTTAGTCAGAAGACAGCTGTTGCCTATGAATGTTCATGTTAGTCTCCACTTGTAGACATGCTCAACATTTTCTAAACAGTGTTAACTGATTCACATCACATAGTTTGAATCAAATTTGGTTCAAGTTAAGGGTTAATATACGATCAAAGGGGTTTGCCCCCTTGTTCACAAACCAGTAGCCTGTGTGCCTGGGCAGGACTGGGGGTTTAGTCAGGATACTGATACTTAGTCTGAGTGAGGTGGTGTTGGGTCATTTGACTTTGTAAAAGTGTTACTTTGTGCGTGATAGCCAGGTTGTGAGTTCCCCTTGAACAGACTGATATTTGCAGTGCTTATCTGCATTCCTAAGAACTGCTTATCTGAGTTCCTAAGGACTGCTTTTCCTAAAAGTCATACCATATATAAATGTTAATTAATACAGTTTAAATTGCCTAATTTGGACTGTCTTATCTTGCATTAATTTTAATCCTCATTCAATGAAGATTAGTTCATTTGGACTGGAGCCAGTCTTAATTTGGACTACAGATGTTCACGTGTGTGTGTATATATAGTAATGGCTGTAGTCTGGATTAAACCTAGAAAATCATAACATGTATAAACAGCTCAATGTGTTACCAGCCTTGCTTTTTTTCTGACTTCAGACTAACATAGCTTACCACCTCTCTATGTTTAATGTAGGTGTGCATACAACTTAAAACGCTTGAAAATTTGGCCTTTTGTGTAACAGTATGAAACATTCACTTCTTCAACATTGTGAACCATTACATAACATAGACTTTTAAATTGCACCTCCTCATTTTTGAGAGGGAATTCTGTTTGCTAATTATGTTAGTTGGAAATCTAAATCTCTACTAATCTTGCATCTAATCATACATATAGCTGGTTATTATGCTTCATAAGGAAAGATGTCCATGACATGCTCCTCTTCAAAACAAACACACTTTAAACTGTTATACTCTTTACTAAGGCTAAGGGGCATATAGACAAAGTTTTAAAAAATATTGACATAGTTGTAGAAGCTGCTTATTTAGTTCACTTCCAATTTGTATCAATGATCCAAATGATAAATTCCTGGAAAATAGTTATACCTCATAAAAGATTAAAGCTATTGGAGCTCTGGTTCTTACATGCATACAAAGCCCAAATAGAATTTAACGGGTGCTAGTACTTTTAATTTTACTGGGATATTTTCTGACTCCCCCTGGGAAGACGATTTGCCAAACAACTTACTTCTGTTGCTGCTTCACTTAGTACAGAATCTGCAAATGACTATAAAATTAACCTTCAAATAAACAAGTAAGTTTACTAATAGACTAATTGATTGTAAGACTGTATATTGGGTGTAATGAAGCAGTATATTAACAATAACAGTGAGTACTCATCACGACAAGGAGCAGGAGTCTCATTTTTAGTTGATCCACTTCACTTAACATACAACTAGAAAACTGGAAAGGCTTCCAGAATTATAGCTCCAGCATAATTCTTCTTATGTAAAACATAACCTTGTGTAAGTGATCAGATTTAATATTGCCACCTTATTTATTGTGTGCATGTAGTAACAATCTCTTGGGGTCTTTTCAGGTGATTATATAAATCTAAATACAGAAACTAATTCAGCCTTCAGAACTAACGCTCAAATAACCATTTGGGGTGCAAAATTTACTCATCTGTTCTTTACTGAGTTGGATATTTAAGGTTCATGGGGAAAAGGAACTTGCATATATCCCCACTCCCCTTTCCTCATGTATCTGGGAGAGGAGTTGCTAGTTTGGGCAATTTTGGAAATTATATGTTATCATGGCACATCTTATCATGTTGCATTACATGGCTATCATCTGAAGGTTTTGTGCCTTATCTAAAATGGGTTTGCAGCTTCGTGCTAGTGTGGCCACCAAGAGTACCACTTGAAAAACTTCAGTCTTAGCAGAGCAGTCCAAACCTGCGCTACAGTGAGGACTTTGATTTCTTTGCTTTTACAGATGGTCTTTACAAAGCAGGAATGCAGCAGGATATTGATGTTGGTTAGCATGTATTGCCACTGCCCATGTGTACTTCAAATGGATCTTTCTTTTTTAGCTGCATCAGTGTCTGCCACTATTGTATTTGTGGTATGGGGACAGAAGGAGGGTTCTTACTAAACTGGATTTTTCTCTGTCTGCTTTCCTGTAAACATAGGATTTAGGTCAGATTTACATTGGGGTGGCATGCTATGTCAGGTTAGATATGAAAAAGTCTGATCCTTGAGTGACAGGACTCTTTCACTGAAAGCCCTTAGTGAATTTACACGCACAGAATTGTGCCTTTACTGGTATGCATTTTGTTTGTGGGAGTGATTCTGACACTCCCAATACAAAGCACGGTTTACTGTTATAGCAGTATCCAAACTGACAGTTGGCCTGTATAGTATACAAAATTCCTATGTTGGTATAGAGCTTTTAGCATGGCCATAGCCCCAGTAAGAATTAACCAGAATTATAAATTAACTATTTCAAACGACTGATTTAAAAGTGTGTTTTTGTTTGTTTGTTTTTGTTCACCTATGTATGTTGTATTTAATTAGAAAAGAGGTTGGAAAATGACTGCTGAGATGTGAAGATAGGAGCTTAACGCCCATGGGAATATTTTCCTTTTAATGTACAAAAAAAGTATTAATTTAATGCAGCTTACATGTGTGGCAAGAAAAGAGTGTTCTGACAGATGCTGTAGGTAACAGTGTAATATGAAGGTGTGAAAGTAAATAGAAATTTGTAAATGTAGAAGTTTAATTAAATTATTTTATTCCTTTTCAAAATAGTCTGGCAAACCTTTGCATTTATAGCTTATGTCTAATGCCAAGGAGAGCATATGTCATTTGGCAAGCGCCAGACATTGCTTCATAATACAACCACTATGGGTACGAACACAGCCCAAAAATGACAGGGCAGTGTCACAAATGGTCTTGGAAATCAATCGGAAAGACTGAATGTGCTCCAGGAAAGGAAGCTTAAAAAATGTGTGTCAAGGTCTAGGAAAATGAAGGTAGAGAGCAAGCTACCAAATATTTCAGCATAATATTCAGAGTCTGAAACCAGTAACAAACCTGGAATAATTCAAAACCCCTAAGCTTAAGTCAAGTGTTTAAAGCACCCACAAATCCAGTTGACTTTGGGAGTGGGCGGTGCTTCATGGAGTGGGCTGTTAAAATCAGTATCTTTTTTTTTTTTCTGAAAATTGTCATGTGGGCTGGGTTCATGATGCTGGAGGACACTTCTGGTTGGTATTGTAACACAACTGATAACTAAAAAAAACAATTATGAACATAAAAGAAGTACTCTGTATAGTGAGCGTCAAGAACAAGGAGAGGCAGGATAGAGCACAAGAACAAATGGAAACTAATGGTGTGTATACATGCAGATTTAACCAGTTTGTTTAAAGGTGCAACTACTTCATTTGGCATGGGCAACTGGTGCCTCCTGGCTCTGGGGGTGCACTAGGGGCTGATTGGTGACCGGGGGGGGGGAAGGTTCCCCTAGTGGCCGACTGGAAGCGGTGCCGGTAAAACCAGAAGTGCTGCCAGCACTCTTCGGGGGCAGGGGACACCAGCCGGTGCTCCCCACTCCCTGGCCAGCAAGGGCCAATTTCAGGGATGGCACATGCCCATTCCCTCCACGTGTAGGTCTAGTTAAACTAATGTAAAAGGTTCTGTGGGCTCATCTGGTTTAAATGAAGCTTATATTTAGTCTTAATCAATTGGAGTAGTTTTTAAGTTTAAACTGAAATAGGGCCATAGGAGTTAACCTCATGCAAACTAAATCGGTATATCTTGTTCATCCACTACAAGATGTGTCCTGCTAGGAAGAAGCTACAGCTTGTCTTCTCAGAAACTTGAAGTGGGTGAGCAAAACACATTAGGGCTCTTTTAGATGTTGGGGGAGCCTGCTCCGATGCACTGGAAATCCAGGTGATTAATTGAATCTGTTGAAGCATGGAAATTGACATTCTCTGCAGCCTTCTGCATCATGTACACTGGTGTCCCCGTGCATCCCTGCACTGAAACAATGGTGGTGGGGCACTTTGAAATAAAACATGTTCAATGAGCTTTAGTTCAGAGCACCCCACTGCCATTTTTTTTCAGCATGGGGACATGTGATGCGTGGGCGCTTTTAATTAGTGCAGCTCGCTAATTAAAGCTCCCGGGACTGTCCCAGAGCAAATGTAAAGAAGGAATCTCTTCATTGGGAGAGCATTCCTTTAATGGCAGATGGTGGAAGCAATGTGGAGAGAGAGAGAGAGAATGAGGTATTTTTAAGAGTTTTCTGGCAGCAGACTGACAATGGAAGTAAATTATTAAATTTAAACATGATACGTTCTTGAATACTTTTTTTAAAAACCAACATCTCAAAGTTAGTTTTACTGGATGTGAAATGAAATTAGGAGGTCTTCATTTATGTAATGACAAGGAGACTTTAATGAATTGAATGGATTACCCTTAACTTAGGACAGAGATTCCCAATTTTTTTTCTTATTGTGTACCCCCTTCCAGATTTACCAGCTGCATGTGGATTCCTACCAGCATACATTTTATATTTTAACTCCTTAAATGCCAGTTATTATAATTAAAAATATATCTGCCATAACCCCTGCATACCCCCCCAGAGATGTCTTGCGTACCTCCGTGGGTACATGGGCCGCACTTTGGGAACCCCTGCTCTAAGATGTATGGTGTCCTTTGAGGCAGTTTGATTAAAACAGTGCAAGCTGCTCTCGCCCTCTGTAACTATACCATTGCTTGTCCTGGCCAGTGCCAGCCAGGCTCAATGGTTTCTGAGTATACTTCAATCTGAAATTTATAAATTTCTTCTAGAAATGGACCCCTCCCTCAGGGACCATTCCACAGGCTAGCAAATCTCCTAGAGTGTGTTCACACGAGCGCGCACGTGCCTCTTGCCCCACCTCAAACCCCTTTGAGGGAGGGAGGGCAACAGGCACGTGCGGAAACATCCAGGGGTCTTAAAAAAAGCAGGGCAGGCACCTGGAGGATGGGTCCTCCAAAGAGATGCTCTGGCAGCCGGAATGTCTCTTATGGTTGCCCCTCGCCCTGGTGCTGGTGACTAAGGGGTTGGAGGGCTGGAGGAGGGGGGAAGGGACTAGG
>NW_017728917.1:28307466-28365918 GCF_001723895.1 Crocodylus porosus
TGCCAGGGCAGCTTTTGATACTGCTGGAGCCAGGACAGGGCACCTTTTTCTACTGCTTGGGACAGCACAGGTGCTGGCCCTGGGCTCTAGCTCCCCCTGGCTGAAGATCTGGGAGGAGCCAGGCAGGCTTATTTTGCCCCAACTGGCACAATTTGCTCCACAACAAAGTGCATGTCCGAGTACGTGCACCGAGGCAAAAAGCCCTGGCTCAAATTTGCACCACTTCTATTTGAGCTGCTGCAAGCGCATATGCTTATATGTGTGGACGTGCCCCTAGGCAGGATATACATATCCAGAGCAAATTTTCACTGCCTCTGTTTGACTCTTTTCTCATTTAGGCCCTCTTTTATTATGCTAACTGATGACTCTGCTGTTTGCACTCTTCAGATTTTTGTAGACTGTTCATAATTACCACCATTTCAGCCTTTGACCTTTGCTTAGTTAAACTATAAATAATCAGGCAGCAAACTTCTATTCTTATTTGTACCTTTGCATCACTGTGCATGTCACTTCCTTTCTGAAGAGCTGATAAACTCAAACCACCTGGATGATGCTCTTGTAAGATTATTCAACATGAGTTGAGATGTCAAATTAGTTGCAATCCGTGTAAATGTTTTTTTACATCTTAGCAGTTGTCAACATTGTGCAATGTTCCACAAGAGAGACCATGAGGGACTATTGTTTTCTATAATTTTGAAAGAAATAACAGTAAAACTTTCAGGTGGTGTACACAAGCATTATCATCATCATTAACGATAGAAGAGCTCTGACTGTCATTATACCCTTACTCATTTTATTCATCAGCAGGGATGAAGAATAGGTGTAGGAGTCAAAAGTTGCTTCTGCTCCTGGGTCTGTTGATGACTCTGTTTGACCCTAGTGACATGGGTGCCCAGTAATGATGACTGACATGTCCATCTATAAAATAGCAATGCTAATGTTTACAGTCACTTTTCTGATTAAATAGCTTAGGGAACTAAATTGAAGATGTTGTTATATAAGAGTTAAGTATTGTATACCAAGTCTCTTTCTAGAGAGTACATTTTACTTTCAGTTTTAGGTCTTCTTCCTGGCTGCATTTTCTATTGATTTATTTTTAAATGGCTTTTCTATGCTTTTAGTGCGACTAAAATATACTTTATAATGTGTGGTTACAAAGAAGCAGTTATGAGTTGAAATGTTAAAAAGGTGGATGTTGTCTTACTTTAGTTTTTATTGTATTTGGATGAGGCAAGCCTTCATTTCTCCAAATATCTAGGGGCTTTTTCTTTAAACTGTCATTTAACTGGATTAAATCTTGGAAAAATCTATAGCAACTGCTATTAGTGAGTCATATAAAATAGTGACTTGTGCTCCCTCTGCTGGCTTATTAGCAATAATTCATTTTTCTTAAATAGTAGGATCTGTACCAATTTCATAGATTAAACCTTTTGATGATCTACCATTTTAAAATGGATTTTTTAAATTGTAATTAAGACTTTTTATATATCTTCCAGTTGCTTTTTTCCCAATCTCTAAAATGGAACTGAATTAGTCAAGGATAAAATTCATGTATTGAGACTATTTCTAATTATATTAAAGTAGAAGAATTGGAGTAGTAGCATTACAATAATAAACCTGTCTTTTGCAGACCATCTAGGAAGAATGTAAGTACACACTTTGGAACACAAAGCTGTTTTAGCATGTGCCTTCTCTCTTAAAATAGTGATAATCAAACATATCGTGCTGTGACTTTTGTTGTGGCATTTTTGCTCATTCAGAAGATTCCCATTGACTTCAGTAATTATCACTTATCAGGAGATGTTATTTTCTTTCTTTACAGTACATAAGGGCTGAATCTAATGTCTGATATATCTACTGTCTCTTAAAACCTCTGCTCTAAATTGGGCTTTAGTTCGTGTAAATTCTTGTAACTAGTTTTACAGAAAGTTATTTAATTGGGACCTATTTTAAAGCATAAAAGATAGAAACTGTGAGTTGTGATTTTTTTTTTTCTTTTTCTTGCAGATTTGGTTTATGTATTGGATATATCCTAAAATTTAAACTCTGTTAGTTGCAAAAGTACTTTAGGCCAGATCATATTCTGAGATGTTTTTAACCAGGATTTCGTATTGGTTACTGGTATGATGTGTCTGAATCATTATCAGTTATCTTGTTGTGCTGAGTGTTGTTTCATTTAACTTCTCAGCTGTTGCTTAACTTTTTACCTCTGCGTTTAATAATTAAAAAAATGCCCTCTTTGCTTCCATACAGTATTGCCCCAGTAGAGACACACTGTATGTGTGATGATGAGAAAGCTGTAGACATCTGTGTGGACTGAATGGGGTATTTTTCATAAATAATACAGCAATGAGTGTGTCTTCTATTACAGAGTAATTTTCTATAGCAGTTGATCAAAAATTGCTATTCATTATTTGCATTTCAATGGGGTTCTTGTAACCAAACTTTCCTGATGAACAGGAGTAAAGACAAACATTCATATTACACATCATTCAGGAAATCTGAGCTGCTATTGTTTGGTATTAAATATAAGAAAATATTTTCTCCTTTGGAATAATTGGGACAGATGCAGGGGGGAGGGAAGTAAGATTAATCTTACTTCATTTTATTTTTTTAATTGAAACATGGCAGGAAGTTATAATGTTTATCTTGGCTCCTGTGCTTTGAATGGATTTCTAGCAACTGGAAACATCTGCATATGCTGTAGAAACTTCACGAATGGGAGTTGTATTTAATAACTCTATTTGTGGGATTGAGGCATGTTTATAAATCCAACTAGTTGGAAGTTATTTTATTAACAGGCTAGATTTGCCAAACTGTAAGTATTCTTTTGGATACTAGAAGTTGATGCCCACAGTTATCTACAGTCATGGGCAACAGCTCTGGTTCCCTTTTGAAAGGGTCTTAGCTGCTGAGGTGAATTGTCCCTGTTCAGTGGCGAATCCAGAAGGAGTGCAGTGACATGGACAATGACCCCCTTTCAGTTGACAGTGCTGGGGTACCAGCAGCTGGGGATTTATTTTTTTTTAAGTCCCTGAATCAGGAAGGGAGGCAGGGAATTACTACCCCTCTGTACCTCAGTAGCACCTTCCCTCTGTTGCCGTTTCTGGCTGCCCCAGCAGTGGGGGAGGCTCCACAGCTGATTCTGCCTGCTCCAGCTGGGCTCTGCAGGGAGCTGGGTTTAGCAGTGGCAGGTGGGGTTGCCCCTCCATGCCTGGTCCTCCCACACATTCCCTGCCAGGCATGGAATATAATCACTGCTGTCTCTGGCCAAGCCAGGCTCCACATACTCTCTCTCTAGAGCAGGACAAGAAAGTCTCTTGAGCCTCCCCCTGCCCCTGGCATAGCCAAAGACAGTGTCAGAGGTGGGTGGGGGAGAGAGGATTCTTACCTGACTGAGGGACTTAAATAAAGATCCCCTGTTGCTTCTGCAGTTTGGTCTGCCTTGTGCGGGGGGTTGGCAGGAGAGGCAGAGCTGGGAGCAGTGGTATAGCCATCCCTGCAGCATCAGTCACTACTGCTGCAGCCTTCTTTACAAAAATCCTGGATCCACCCCTGTGTCTGTAGGACTTGGTCTTGGATGTGACAACTTTTCCCATAGACCTATACCCCTGTCTCCCCTGGGTATTTTCAAGGGGGGAAAGTTTTTATTTTACATTTTAAACTACAAATAGTGCTTGTGTGTTCCTCCACAATTTTCTTGAGAAACATTTAATCTATTTGTGGAGTCAATGCGATTTCCAGAGCTGTAACCTGACTTCTATGATCAGCCTGTGTCTAGCACTATAGTCTTGTTGTCACTGACTGCCTACAAAGTGAAGGTGTAACTTTTTTTTTCTTTTTAAATGGGCATGACTTGTGTATATACACGTGAGCTGTTAATATTATTGACCACAGCTACACTGGTGACTTGCTCCCTGAACTTTCTGCTAAGGGCCTAGTAAATTCTCTTGTCTTTGGGAGATCTATGTTTAGAACTCATGTTATTTGGATGGGCCCTTGGACCCATTCCTGACGACTGTCTTGCACAGCTGTATACAGCGTTGGCCTGAGGATTTCTGAAAGAGTTACATCTGCTGTGCATTTCTAGCTGACTTACATGTGAAAAATGGTATGTAAAAGCTCTTGCTTGTGCTCATATGCTGTTGCTGGAGCACAGCAGCTTGTTCCTTTTGACTTCAGTAATGAGATTACTTACTTCCATGTATACTTTACCTGAAAATGACTCCTCCCCTCCCCCCCCCCCCAAAAAAGTCAAAGTTCTCCTTTTATATTTCTAGTTACCCCAAATTGCTTAGTTTGCTTTTGCAAAGCTTAGGCCATCACTACGTAGTACATCAAACTTGAAACACACCTCCCTTAGGACTTGGCTGAACTCCCCTCCTGTTATTACTATTGTTTGTATTACAGTAATGCTTCGAGTCCTAAAAGAAGTCAAGATTCTTTGTACTAGGCAATATGCAAACTGGAAGAATGTCTTGCAATCCTTTCCCTGAAGAGATTACAATCTAAATAGATAAGAGGCAAAGGATGAAGGGGAACATCTGCATGGAGAGGTACAATGACTTGCCCAAGGTCACACAATAATTAAGCAGAAGAGCTAGAAAATGAGTCTGAGTCTCCTGACTCCCAATTTAGTTCCATTTCCTCTGGATTATTGCAACTCTCACTAAAATGGATGTAAGTTAGATCTGCTTCTGTCTCAGAGGCTTGAGGAAGGAAGGGTATTGTGATTTTTTTGAAAGCTTGCCTATGTCTTGTCAGTGGTTCTCAACCTTTTTAGGGTCAGGGCACCCCACCAACTGCTTCTTGGAACGTGGTGGCATCCCTGCCTGAGAACCACTGTTGGTGCTGCCTTGGCTCGCCCGAGTGCTTCTCAGCCAGGTTCTACTTCCAGAAAGGCCTAGGAAACTGCCCCCACTGCACAGACAGCTGCAGAAGAGCTGTGCCACATGCACATACTTCTGCATTAGGGCTCTGATCAGCTAAAGCAGACAGCAGCTGCCTTGCACAGTGCAGCTCCTTCCTGTTTGGCATTCCCAGCACTCCTTCCAAAACTGAAACTGGATGGGACAGTTCCAACTGTGATGGTTTCTGGGAGGCTGGGGATAAACCAGAAAAAGCTGTAGGGCATGATGAAGCTTTGGTTTTAGGCTGATTGGCAGAGATCCTGGTTTTCTTTGATTTTAAAAAAAAATGTATATTCTCTGTTTGGTGTTGTTTTTTGTTTTTTTTTCTTTTTTTTTTTGTTTTTTTTGAAACCTCCCATATCTGTGATTTAAAATGAAAGGCCACCCCACAGCCCCCTGGCCCTGCTCCTGCCCCTTGCATTCTTCCCACAGCCCCCTGGCTCAATTTCTGACCCTCATTCTCTCCTACAACCCCCCTACCCACAGCTCCTGCTCCTCCAGTCCTGCCATAGGTGGATCCCAGCTGCCAGGCCTATGGGCCAGGGACCAGAATCTGCTACCCCCTGCCCCTGGCAGAAGGTGGTGGCTGCTGCAGTGGAGTGGAGCTGCCCCTTGTGGGCTGGGGGTGGGGAAGGGGTTGCTCCCCGCCATGGCGTGCACTCCCTGAGGGAAGAGGAACCCATGTCCCCTACATCTGTGCATAGGGAAGGGGATGCCCTGGTGGGCTTGGGCTCCCACCCTGCTGCTCTCCTTTAGATCCTCTGCAGCCTGGCATATGCAACCTGGCACTGCAGGGGGAACAGCGGAGCTGTGCAGGAAGCTGCCTATCACTATGAGCTCATGCAACTGTAGTGGGGCTGGCAGCGCTGAGTTGCGTGCAGGGGACACGGGCAGCACAGAGCTTGCAGTGTTGGGCAGCTTCCTGTGTGGCTCCCTACAATGCCAGGTTGCACGTGCTGGGCTGTGGAGGCCCTGGGCAGCAGGGCAGGAGCCCAGGCCTGAAGCAGGCACTGTGCAGCCCCCACCCTGTGCACAGATCTGGGGGGCACAGGTCTTCCCTGCCCCCTGGGAGTGCACACTGTGGTGGGGAATGATGAGCCACCCGTGATGGGGTGAGCCACCTGTGGCCCTGTCCTGCTCCCTGCTGAGTCCCTGTGCTGCACGTTGTAGCCCCAGCCCTAGCCCTGCTCAACTCACCCCCCAACTTATGTGTGGGAGCTGTTCTCCAGGCTGCCTAGGGCCATGTGCATGTACGAAATCTACGGGTATCTGGTAAAATGAGAAATCTGCATTTGCCTCTGGTAAGAGGAAAAATCCGTGGTTTACTTTATTTTTCCATGGGAAACGGAAAACCCAGATCCCTGTCGATTAGAGAGCTTTAATGCAGGTGGAGCTCACGTGGAATTTTTACCGGGATACTGCTGCTGTGGCACCTGTCAGGAGGCCCCCTTGGCATGTTAGGGTGCTGTGGCACCCCAGTTGAGAACTGCTGGCTATGCCAGCCATATAGTTGGTCTAAGAAAAGATATTGCCTACAAGAATTCTTGTCTCTTGTGAATTAGATTGGGTACTTAAGTGGGGGAGGATTAGTCATCTTTTATTTACAGGTTTCTAAAAACTGTGGTTGTTCAGCTACAATTATCACCTCCTCATTTGATTACTTTTCCTATCCTTTTTTCTTTTCATTTGAAACTGTTAAGTAGAATGTTGTTCATTTTTTATGGGTTTCAAGAGGTGGCATTCATTATACTGCAAACTGTTAAACCCCTTCTGCTTCAGGAGAAGCAGACTGTTACTCCTCTTTTTGCCTTAGCTTGCCGTCGTTGAATTGTGGGTAGATGGATCTGAACCATTGCCTTGCACAGTATGTTGCTCAAACCATTCTGCAGCTTGACTGAAGGGAATGCCTACTAAAGAAGTGCCTTGTCTACATCTGTTTAAAAGGCACAACTTGAAGTGCTCTGTGCTGCTCAGTTTTCAGTAGAGAACTGTGGAGATCATTGTTGGGCCAAGATGTGCAGAAACTGCCTTGAAGCTCATTACAGATCATGTTTGGTTCTGTAATTGTTCAGTAGGTACAACGGTGAACTAGAGAGAACAGAACGGAGTTTATTGCTGCTGTTTAATGAGCTGGATGTTTGAATGACACAGGACGTCCCTTTCCCCAAGGGCTTTAGCTCTCCCCGCTCCTAAAAGGCCAGGGAATGAAGAGGGGAATCTGTTACAGTAGATCATTGCTAATTCCTGGGGTCATTTGAACATATTCAATTTCCATCCCTACTGAAAACAACTGGGGAAAATTAAAAGAACTCATGCAACCTTCTTGAGTTTCAACAGCATAGATAAGACCTTAGCTGTTGAATCCAAAGAAATTGCAGGTTGGCTCTCCCTAAATTGCAAAGATGATGCTCAGAACATTTGGAACTTGGGTCTGTTCAGTGATGCTTTATTTATTTATTTTTAAACTGTCCCCGGGGGTAGTAGTATTCACAATGATCTGCCATGTTTAAATGATTCCATTTTAAATTAAGAGTTTGAATTATTTTTAAACAGTCACATCAGCACCTCAACTAAAAAAACTCCACTAAAATCCCATTACTGTGTAATCTGTAACTAATAGGTATGCTCTTGAAAAGTGGGTCAGGGGAAAGTTGGCATACAAGGACGGATGAAGCAGAATTTCCAGTCTTTGTTAGATCCTGTTATAATTATACCATTTAACAGAACTTTGTTAAGGGTATAGGGTTCACATGCAGTCAATAGGAGCTGTACTACATAAAGTGCGACTTTAAGTCTGAGTATTGGGGCCAAATGCTGGTTTTGCAGAAGTCACTGGAAGTTTTGCCATAGCTTTAACACTTGAAGGTTTTGATGCACATAATGTGAAACTGATTGTTTGTTTGTTTGTCTGTCTGTCTATCTAATATTGTGTGTATATATACACATGTGTGTCCATGTTGCATTTTTCAAATGGAGGATATCTGGACAGGCAGAAGAGTAATACTATTTGGCAAAATCAAAACTTCATATTGGTCATGTACCATCCTTCTGTTTTCACTTGTCTGTTAACAATAGAATTAAATAAGCAGGGAGTCTCTATTGTTTGATGACAATAAAACAATTTTTATGTGAAACTTCTTTTTTTCTTTAAAAGATAATGAATTGTGACTTTGGAGAGTTGTTCCAGAGTTCATGTACTGAGATATCTAAAGGGAAAAGTCAGTGGTTCTCAACTGCTTTAGACTCGAGGCTCCACTCCATAATTTTGAATTTAGTTTCAAAAACTGATATTTCTTCACAGTGCATATCTTTTTGAACTGCACTAATTCATGGGATGAGCAGGGCATCACTGAGAGCACAGGCTGGGAGGGAGGTGCATGGTGTTTTGTGCTGGCAGGGATTGCTCAGTGGTGCAGATTGGGGAGCCTGGAGGAAGCAGCTGTTCCTGCAGGAGGATGAAGAAAAGAAAGTGTCTGCTAAAGGTGTAGAAGCTGGTGTCAGGTGAGAATAGTGGGGCCAGGATGCTACTGTGCTCTTTCTGCTGTCTGCCTTCTCCCTGCTCTTGGCCTGTACCAGGGAGGTGAGCACAACCCCTACTGCTATGGCTGTTCCTCTAGGGACTTGCATGCTGACTGCTAGAGCCACCTGCTCCCATGATCCCTTTGACAAGCTCCAGGAAGATGGAAAGAGCTGGGCTGAAGAACACTCTTCTGTGGCTCCGTGGCAGCGTGTACCACTTGCCTCACAGGGCAGTTGATGCAAAGCTACTGGGGTCTAGGGTGGTTGTGTGTGTGGTAGATTTTTTTTTTCTCCTTAATTGTTACCTATCCTGTGCATGTCAATTTACACAGGTCAGGTTTATCTTACCCAGAAGTTTTAATTCATGTGATAAGTTGCTCTTCAGGTTAAGGGAGGCATTTAGTTCTAGTTTCTTTAAAGAACCTCTAGGTTTGCCTTTTCTTCACTTTGGTTTCTTTCTGACCTAACCAGTGTTTCATATTGATTTTGTGAAAAAAACTTCATAGTTGGTAGGGTGGGAAGGGACCTAAGCAGACCAAGTCCAACCCCCCTGCCATAAGCAGGAAATGATGCTGGGGTGAAGCAACCCCAGCTAGGTGATTGTCTAGCCTTCTTTTGAAGACCCTCAGGGTAGGGGCAAACACCACCTCCCTTGGAAGGTGGTTCCAGCTTCTAGCTGCCATGACAGTGAAGTAATGCCTCCTGATGTCCAGCCTGAATCCACTCTTTCAGCTTATGGCTGTTGTTCCTTGTTACTCCCAGTAGTGCTTGGGGGAGCAGGGACTCTCCCATTGCCTGCTGGTCCCCCTTGGCAAGTTTGTAGGTGGCCACCAGATCCCTTCTCGGCCTTCTCTTGTGGAGGCTGAACAGGTTCAGGTCCCGTAGCCTCTCCTCATAGGGTTTACCCTGTTGCCCCCTGATCATGTGAGTGGCCCTTCTCTGCACCCTTTTGATGCTATCCACATCCCTCCTGAAGTGCAGTGCCCAGACCAATGTTGCAGAGGGATCTATGGATGCGTGACAAGGTGTGGTTAGCCTTCCTGACCGTGTCCCCACATTGGCGGCCCGTGTCCATCTTGGAATCAGTAGCGACTCTGAGATCCTTTTCTGCCTCTGCACTGACCAGAAGGGAGTTCCCCAGCCTGTAGGTATGGTGCTGGTTCTTCCTCCCCAGGTGCAACACCTTGCACTTGTCCATATTGAAACCCATCCTATTATCATCCGCCTACCTCTGTAACCTGTCCATATCTAGTTGTAGCCTCTCTCTCTCTCTCCTAGCATGCTCACTTCTCCCCACATCTTAACGTTATCTGCGAAGTTGACCAAGGTGCTTTTCACCCCCTCGTCCAAGTCGCCAGTGAAGATACTGAACAGTACAGCGCCAAGGACCGAGCCCTGGGGGATCCCACTGTCCACGTCCCTCCAGGTTGAAAATGAGCCATCCAGCACCACTCTCTGGGTGCGGCCCTCCAGCCAATTAGCAACTCATCTGACTGTGTAGGCGTCGATACCACAATGGCCTAATTTTTTAAATGAGGATGGGGTGGGAGATGGTGTCAAAGGCCTTCCTAAAGTCTAGAAAGACTATGTCCACTGCGACGCCTGTGTCCAAGGCTTTCGTGACCTGGTCTTAGAAGGCCACTAGGTTGGTCTGACAGGACCTTCCTCTAATGAACCCATGTTGATTGCCCCTAAGCATTTAAAAAGCACAGCTTTGGTGCTGATAAGACATAAAAATAAGAGTATTTGACAATTGATATTAAAAGCACAGTACTTGAAAAATCCTTCATACTGTAAACACTCATTAAATATTCTTTTTAAAAATGAATTATTAAACCTAAACACTCTATTTTAATTTTGGAAAAAAAATAAAAAAGTAGGATTTCTAATGGCAGCCTTGCTCATGTGCCTGACCCCCAAACAGTCAAAATATACCTAATTACTTTATAAAAAGTTTAATAAGGTGGATATATTGGGACAAATCCTAAGGCTGATACTCCTTTTTTTATCTGAGGGAATTGAGCAGGAGGAAATGTCCATGAAGACACCCTCTTTGCTAATTGTAGGAAAAGTGATTGCGATAACTGCCAAACTTTGTGGACCTTCAGGAACTTTGTAGACCTGGCCCTTTTTTCTTTACTTCATTTTGACTCTTCGTTAGGGGCCAGGAACTACAGTGTGTGATTTTTTTGTAAGTTGGGAGAGGGCCGCAGCAGCACAAAGGGCTCCTGTGCCTTATCAGTGAATGATCACCAGATTACCTTTCTTCTGCAATAAAACTTGTGGGAAGGGACAAAAGTGAGACTTTGGCTAAATTCACCATAACTATTCTCTCTGAATTGTTCCACTGAGGGACGCGATCTGCTCATTCTACCCTGTATTACAGGGCTGAACTTAAACCCAGAGGACCATACAGAATCTGTATGGATTCTGTGAGATCAGTAGGAGGCGATATCATTTTGAAGGCATCTTGTGTCTTTACACTGTATCTTGATGATACAGCTTGATGAGTTATGTTTGTCTAAATATGTCATCCATAAAAATAATCAGGCTTGATTTGAAGACACTGTTTACTTTCAGAGTTTAGGGAGCCCCTAGCCATACTTGCATGGGATTTGCCTTGAAGAAAAGTCATCAGACATGGGCATCTGTGACCATGGGGGCCAGCATGAGATGAAGTGAATCTCCTCTTGTGCTCTATTTTGCTCAAGGCACAACTACCCAGTTATTTTCTGTGCAGTATGGTGAGTGGTTGCAGGGAGGGGGGATGCTATGGAACATTTCCAGCCTCTCTTCTCATTGGGCAGAAAGTAGGTCAGGGTAGCATCTTCGGCTAGGGATAGACTTTACACACAAAATTGGTTTAACTATTCTGTTACGGGTTTAAACCTGTAACAGAACAGAAGTTCAGTGCATATAAATAACTTCCAAAATGGCTGAAACTAGTTTAAGATAGAACTCAGTGGATGTAGTCGGGTCCCGAAGCCCCATCAGTGAAGCAAGGGGAGAAAAAGCCCTGGTGGAGGAGGGTTTTGCTCCCCCGGCAGCTCAGCAAGCCAGGCTGGGATAGGCTCAGGCCTATCCCCTCCCCAGCCCTCCACCTGATGGGGGAATGCACTCCCCCTCCCCCTTCCTCTTGTACCAGTCCCCTAGCCAGGGTCTGCCCGGCATGGATGTAAGCACCCACTGGGGGGAGGGGGGAGGTTTTCACTTCACCACAGCTAGAGCTGGGCTGGGATTATCCTAGCCCTGCCTCCTCCTCAGCCAGAGGTCTCCGATTGTAGGGGCAGGGGGTGGGAGCACCACAATGACCTGGCATCAGACCTCTACCTGTGGGGAAGTGTTGTAGAGGAATGCAGCACATTATAAAAGCAGATTCCTTTTTATGAAAACTTGGAAGTTGGTAAATGACTCTTACTATTCCAATTTATTATCATAAAACTAAAGTATTTTGGGGGAGGAAATTGTAATAGAATGTTAGACAGCTTAGATTTGATATCTTTATCTCTGAGCTGTGTTTTTGTTTTTGTTTTTAAATATCTAATGTGGTCTTGGCCCGCAAAACATTTAAGCATGTGACTATCTTTAGTTGTGTGATTTAGGGGTCTTTAGAATTGGGCTCTTGGTCAATGATATAGTTCTTCAGTCTGGTAAGGGACCAGAGCCTCAAACTGGAGTTACTTGAGTAAAGGGCTCCTAATAAGTTCTCTCCAGATTCTCATTGTGTAGAGAATAAGTTGACTGGTGTAGTTAGAGGAGACCATCAGATTCAGGCTACTGGAAATATTACTCTGCAAGGCCCACTATCATGAAATCTTTATATTAGTCTCTCCAGGAAAAGAGACAAGATGTTGCTACTTCATCTAAGTAGTGTAAACTGTAAAGGATGGAAGAGAAGTGTGGTGATAGACGAAGCACAGGGGAGGAAAGGAATCAAGGTAAACTTTCAGGAATGGGAGCATTTGGCCTTCCCTGTCTGCCTTATACGTGTTAAATATTGCGAGTCCAAATCAGGTTACCTTTTTTTGTTTTTAGATGAATCCAAGCAATAATGGCTTGTAACTGGAATAGAGAAAGGAAAAAATGGTCACGCTGCTTTGATGTCTAGTGGAAAGAGCCAATAAAATTAGTATGGGCAGCCTTGATCAAAAAAAGTGGGTCCTGACATGGCTCCCTGGCTTCAGGTGAATCAGACTAATTGCTCCAAACTGCCAGGCACTTCTTGATGTTGAATTATGGGGAAAGCATTGCTAGGAAGGACAGGAAGGTATGAGAGAGAATGGTCAGCATATGTCCTAATTAAGATGGAACTGTGATACAACATAGGAACCCAGCTGAGATTCTCCAATCACAATTTTATCCTTTTGAAAACCAGTATGGAGTGGATCAGTTGCTAAAGCTTATTCATTTTTGCATCTGATTCAACATCACCTCACCATTATCTTATCAGTAAGAATCTTTCTATTGACATAACTAGAAAATGGATCCAATTATCTGAGATAATCCCATCCACAACCAGTTGTTTCATCTAAGAAATTTAAGCTCATAGAAATAGAGGAGAGCACAAGAAACCTTCAACAGCTTTAATGGAATCACATTAACACAATATAACACAAGTGCTTTTCACCAGGAAGTATAAAAATGTGATGGTAACGCATTTGGAAAAAGAGTCGATCGAAGGGGTAATTACTGAAACTAGTTTTCCTTCATGCTTTGAAAAATGACTGCAGTTCAAGTTGAAAGTTTATTTAGTTAGTGAAAGTCTATCACACTTTAAAGTTATTCTATTTGTCCTGAGTTCTTAGTCTTTCAGAACTATATATAAATAGGAAACGTTTGAGAAACTGTAGAACTGAGCCCATTTTTCCTTGAATAACACTTAGAATAATCCTTTTTACTTGTAATTCTTTCTCAGTAAGAAATGTAGTTTTAAGCTTTTTTTTTTTTTTTTAGTATAGCAATTACTTCTGAAAACATGCAAAAGGAAAACTTTTTTATAATAAGAAGATTTGAATAGCACATTACAGAAAACCATTAACTTAAACTAAAATTACTTTTTCCCTAAATTCAAATATTTTACAATTAACAAGATCAAAGGGTTTTTTTAAGTCTTTTATTTAAACATGTTTCTGAGAGCCTCCCCCTCCCCCCCCCAAAAAAAAACAAACAAAAAAAACAACTGGCTCTTCTACAGTTTGGAAAGAAATGGGGAGGCCAGGTAGACTAGCTGTATTTAAGCCCTATGACTTGCTTAAAAAATGCAAGAAAGAAAAAAACAAAATAAAAGGAGTTTATGTTATAGTTCAAGGAAAATACAGTGGTTGGTTATAAAAAACTTAAATAGCAGCTCTGAATTTGGTACAACTTTCAAGTGAAATGTTTTTGGTTCTTTCTTGAACTTGCAATTTATGAGCTCATTTGCAAACTGTGTATTCCCACATTGAAAGACTGAGAAGGTCTGTGGAGTTGGTTTTGAAAATTAGAAAAAATCCTGAGGTTAGAAAGACCAGTGAGCTAAAATACTGACCTAACAGACAAAGCAGAAAGAAACCAAGTATTTTGCAAGTACTTGTATCTCAATCCCTTCATACTTGAGGCATAATTTAAACTGAGGTAAATCAGTTACTATAATCTACAGGCTGTTTATTTCCTTGTCTCTTTTAAAATAAATAAATAAATAAGCTCGTGTTGGAACATGGGGCATAAAACAACTTGTTTGAACTAAGATTAAATGTTAATGGTTTCAAATGTGATACACTTTTCAGAGAAGGATCAAACATAATTGCTCAGTCCTGGGGTAGCCTTTTCAGCTCTTTTGCATATATATTACACACACTGTGACCTTTGTTATCACAATTACCTCTGAAGTCTGCAGTAATATGAGTATGGCTCAAATTTGTCAAGCTGTATAGAAAAAATGTGTTTTTACTGAGCTATTGAACAGCTTCATTTGGAATCCTAATACTAATGATGTCTTATTTGCAAATGGTGCTGGGTGAAATAGTCATTTCCAACCTTCTATTTTCTTGATGTGCTAGTTTCTTGACTTTGAGCTTGGAATAACTTTTTGCAACTTTCAGTTTTCACATAAAAAAAAATTCCACTGTCTGTGTATTTTATGGAGAACATTTCAATACTTGTGAATGAAAGCAAAACTGCCAGGAATGAGAATATTATTGGCTACTTAGTACATAATACTCACTGGAACAGGTACCAGGCTTGGAGTCAGCAGGCCTGTTCTTCCCATGGCTTATACATGAATGTCTAGGGACTCTAAACCTGTTAGAAAATAGTTAATGCCAAAATCTGCTTTTCAGTCTTATGCTTTTCAAGATCTTTATTCCTCCTGTCTTATGAATATTGTATTTATACATGTATGTATGTACATAAGATTGCATGAAGTACACAATGTAATGTTTCAGGCAAGTTCTATATTAGCTCAGAAGAGTGACATATGTACGTGAACTGTAAGATGGACTTTGTTAATAATGATGGGAAATATGGTCATGAGAATAAAATAATGTAGAAATGCTGCTTAAAGAAAAAAGTGACTTGATTTAGTAGAAATGCGTCTAGTTGCTGGAATTTTATTACATCTTGATACTGTCTGCATGACAGTGCTTCAACACAGCAATCAAAGTAAGATGTTTCTTAATCTGAAGAAATGTAGGAAGTTGTGCCAGAAGCAGACTTATGTAATGCTGCTTTGGGGAAGAAAGTGTTAGGGGGGAGGGAAGTGGCAAAATAGAAGATGTGAAGTATGTATTGGCCAACTAAAGTTTTACCTCGAGCTATAATTTGTAGTGGGTGAGTTTTGAATGTTTCTGTGAATCTGTTTCTGGAGTATCTAGGGCTGATTTGCCATCTGTGACTTTTTTTTTTTTTCCTTATCTTTTGACTAGTTGATCCAGTCTAATAATTTAGCTGCCCTACTGCACAGCAGATGATATAATCCAGGCTGCAGTTTATGTCCAAATATCTCTCAGTTGTGTTTAGTCTTACTTCCCCCCTTGTTTATAAGAATAAAAAACTGGAAACACCGTCAATTTTTTAAAATACCTTTCTCTAACTAAAGCTTTTATTACGAACAATGATCAATTACTTAAAACCTATATACATTTCAATTCTGATTCTTCTTAGGTGTTATTTATACCTTTTGATATCAGGAATGGTAATGGCCAGTGCCTCACATTAGAAATGTTGGTGTATCCAAACAATGTTGAGCAGTTATAACCTAGATGGAAATCGTATGTTTGTTTTGGAATCCTTCTTAGAGCTCTTTTATAGCTCCTCATATTTTCTGTTAATCGTGGCACTGCTACCCCTTCCTGAAGATGACCTGTTTTTCCTGTCAATCAAATCCTGATTTCATGATGTTCTTTCAGTCACTGTATGAACTTTGTTTTGTACTCTTTGCCCCCAACAGTTCATGAGACCATGTAATTTCTTGGCTGTGGTAGTAATAATATTAGACTGTAGGGGTTGCAGTTAGTCACAACTGTCAAATGGAGCCGAAACTCCGACTCTTCTTACAATGTTTATTTGTAAATACACGTCTCCTTGGACTTATAATTTCTACCTGCTTTCATTTTGCTACACAGTTGGGAAACTACTTTCCCTTCCAGTTTATGCTTTAAGAACTATATTCTGAAGCAGAGTTGAACCCACAGGCTGCATGCAGCTCTGGAGGGGTTAACATGCAGGCCCTGGCTCCCACCTGGCAACTGCTGTGCAAACCACTCTGATGGTTTAGGTGGCCAGAGAGAGTTTCCAGGCTCTCCTCCCTGCCCCAGCTTCTGCTTCCTGTCTCTGCTTCTGGAGGGAGGGCAGGTGGCGCTGGGCAGCAGGAAGGTGCTGTCCCTGTGGCAGGGGCATATCTGGATTGTGTGCACAGCCAAGATTGACTCTTAAGTGCTTGTGCCGTCTGCATGGTGGAGAGGAGCTGGGCTGTGCCTGTGCTGGAAGAAAGCTGGGTTGTGATGTTCAGAAGTTGTGTAGTCTTCCGCTAAAGCAGTAGGATCCTACTCATCTGGCTCTGTAGGTCTGGAAATTTGGCAGCCAGATAACTGGAAGCCACATTAGTACTGATGCTGCTTGTCCTTCCACCAAAGCCTTAGAATAATGAGGAGCCCCAGGGGCCAGATGACATGGCTCTGTGTACCAGAGCTGTGTCAATACAGTCTACCCTTCCTCACAAAAAATGGCATGTTGTGCTACTGAGAACTTTGTTAAACTACTTTCCCCGAGTCATCTTGACTGAACTGACACAAGTGCAAACCTTCTATGCTGGAGGAAGGCCATGATATTTAACTGAAATTATATTTTGATTGCAGTAATCTGTGCAATGACCAATGAAGCTCAAATACCTACATAAAGATAACTGATTTTTACCAAGGTTATTGGAACTTTTAATTTTATAGTTTGTTTAGGTCTTTAATCTTGTCAGGTGCTGTGCATTTATATAGTTGCTGTCTGTTTCTATATTGTGGATTAATGAATACAGTTATAGGAAACTAATAAATATCAGTCATTCTTACATACAATAGTTCAA
Organism: Crocodylus porosus; assembly: GCF_001723895.1. Classification (NCBI taxonomy): domain Eukaryota; kingdom Metazoa; phylum Chordata; order Crocodylia; family Crocodylidae; genus Crocodylus; species Crocodylus porosus. The sequence goes on from NW_017728917.1 coordinate 28,324,447, forward strand.
ATATAAAAGCTGCAGGTATATCTACCTGCTTAATGCATTTTTTGTACTAGGTGAAGTGAAACTAGTCTGTTTGAATAAGGAGATTGAAGAAGGAGCATCCAAGACTAGATATAGGCAGGGCACTTGTTTCCTGTCACAAATTTTAGAGTGAAATTAAGAAGAAAATAAATTAGTAAAGCATTGTGTTTCAACATTTGCAATTTTTAAGTAGATTTGCTTACTGAATAAAACCAGAATTTTAAAATGGGAAAACTAGAATTTTTTTATTTTTTAGGAAGCTTCAGAATTTTCAGGTTTTGAAAGTTTAAAAAGTTGAAGGAAAAAAATCACTCAATGTTTTGCAATAGACAGAAATACATTCCCAAAAATTCTCAACCAGCTGTATCCAGGACTACAGAAAAATGTGAATAAAGGTCAACCTCCTTTTAAAACCTAGTTGGAGCCAGCAACAGATAAAGCTCTTTGAAGAGAAATAAGCCATTATGAAAATTATAAATTCAGATGTTATGTAACTCCATAAAATGAAGCACTTATTCAGTGTTTCAAATTTTATGTCAGCTGTTCAGCTGTTTCTTCCATGTATGTTCCTTTGAATACTTGTTGTTTCTATTGGTGGCAAGGGTGAAAGGTATTCTCCCAGTAATTAGACAAAGATTCTTATTCGGCAAGAACTGGTGACTAGTAGTGGTATCTTAACTATTATAGATCTGTTCCTTGTTCAGATAGTGGTTTCTGTGTCTCTTTGATATCCATCATATCCCATTATCTTCACCAATTAAAATTAAATATAATGCCCTACTACTTTCCCTTGCTAGAACAGAAACTAGATTAGTGTGTGTGCTACTTTAGGCTTTCCATCAGTTTATCAGCTAGCAATTTTAGCTAGATTTTGTTTGTCAGGAAGGATAAAAGTTTCATGACTTGAGCAGGTTGGTTCCATTTCAAAAGAATAATGAAAGTCTAGAGTATATATATGATGCCTAAACAGGCTGCAAAGCATACCCTTGTCTATGCTTCAGGGAGAGAGGAAAAGATGTTTGACTTGTAATCTTTGGAAGTCTTGTCTAGTCCATCTAAAATAAGAACAAGAAATAATGTCTGACACATTAATTTACATTGTAAGGGCTTGAGGATTTAGTAATTTGACTTCCAAAGCAGATGCTTTGCCCCCTTTTTTCTTTTCTTTTTTTTTTTTTTTGATTGACAAATGTAACTTAGAGGTGTAGGTCGTAGCTGTGTTGGTCTAAGGACATGGCAGACGAGGTTCTCTGGGTGAATCTGATATCTTTTATTAGATCAACTAAATAGTTGGAGAACAATTTTTAAGCAAGCTTTCAGGTTCAAAAACCCTTTGTCAGGCTAGGGAAGTCTCTGCAGTTGGTGTGTGCTCTTCCTGGACGGAATGAAAAGTACAGAAGCCAGAGGCTGGGCTGGTGTGCGTACAAGACAGGCAGTCAGTGAAAATGTAGATTGAGGAGTCAGTGGGTGACAGACAGGCTGGGTCGGGGGAGAGAAGGGAGATGACTAGTGGAGAAGTACCTGGGAAGTCAGCTGTCAGGCAGGTTATAATGCGTCATAAATCCAATGTCTATATTTAGTCCATGATTTTTAGTATCCAGGAGGTTGATGAAGTAGAGTTCATAGGCTTGTCTCCTGAGAAGTGTTTTGTAAGTTTTTCCTTTTGAGGATCAGGACTGAGAGATTGGAGAGAGAGTGGTTTTCTTGTGAGAAATGTGCCCCCACAGGTAATTGGGTATTCCCTGGGACTAGGTGCAGCAGTGGGGAACCAGTGGCTCCCCCCTGCTTCCTGGACAAGCCACCTGCAGCCCATCTCACTCCCTGCTCGGGTTGTGTGACTGCAATTTCTTGCCTCGGGCCCCAGCCTCACACACTGCCTCATCTGGGTGGCAGCCCCAGCCCTGCCCAACTCCTTCCCTCCCTCCCTCCCCCATGGGGGCTTCAATCCCTCCCCCGCCCCACCAGACACTGCCTGTGGGAGCTGTTCTCCAGACTGCCTGGCAGCCATGTGCATGTGTACATGCACCCTCCCACTCCCTACAGCCCCTTGCAGGCTGGAACTGTGCCAGCCTGCAAGGCGAAACCCACAGTTTCCTGTCTTTCTCCTCATAATGAGAATCGGGGCTCTACCACATTTTTCCATGGCGAACGGAAAACCCATATCCCTGAACATTAGTCCTCTCTAGTTTTACCTAATTCTCAAACCATACATGATGTGAGAAATGAAAAAGGTTTAGGTGGAACTGATAAAATGGAAGAAAGCGAAATAAGTAATACAATTCTCCTGGGCGATTTTAATTTACTTCAGTTAGAAAGTATTTCTCGTTTGTTTGTTTGTTTGTCCCAGTAGGGAGTGTCAAATGAGAAGCATTATCTGGGAGGTTTATTGCTCTGGTATGAAAACACAAATGAATAAATAGCTCTTGTTGACTTGTTTACACACACAAATTATATGGACTAATATCAGGCTTGCTTTAAATGCTTGTTTGTTCTTTTTCATGATGGTACTTCTGTACTAGCCAAGGGGAGCTAATCTACTGCTAAATAGAGACGTTACCTGAGAGGCTTCTGAAATTCCTGTTATGTTGCTTTGTAATTTCTTGAACTGGTCTAGCTTAGTTGCTTCCAGTGATGACTTGCTTAATTTGACTTCTTGTACCAGAAAAAGGGAAGTGCATTGAAAAAGAGAATACCATGAACCTAAATAAGTTTGTAGTTTAGGCCATCAAACATGCTCCTTCTGCTGTTACTAGTTTTTTGCTCCCAGTCAAATTCTTATGTTCACTCCTGCTTTCATGCTCATTCAGCTTTTCCTCTACAGTAAGCAAACCTTTTTCTCATGTGCTAGTCTGCAGGCCTCAGAAGTTTGAACTGCACAATGCACTGTAGGTTTTTGTTTGGGTTTTTTTTGCTCTTAGGCACGTGGTGTGGGAGTCTCCGCAGTAAGTAGATGTATGCCCATCTCTCTTCATAGAAAATTAGGGTGGGAAAGACCTCAGGAGGTCATCTCTAGTTCAACCCCCTCCTTAAAGTGGGACTGTCCCCAAATATATCATTCCACCTATCTCAACTGTATCTTCCCCATTCCTTATTTTTCCTGAACTCCATGTCCTAGGCCATTTGCTGTATCTCAGGGCCGGGTAATTATTTTGGGTAGAGGGCTGCTTACTGAGTTCTGGCAAACTATTGAGGGCCACGTGATGGGCAGCCAGGGGCAGATAAATATTAATTTTCTAAATCTTTTAGGGGCTCCATGAGCTGGATAAAATGGCCTGGAGGGCTGCATCTGGCCCACAGGCTGCATTTTGCCCACCCCTGCTGTATCTAGTTGGTTTTTGTGCTCTTTGCTGAGGCACTTTGGGTGCATCTACACATGATGCTACTGTGCTGTTGCATCTGTTGGCAAAAACCGTGACACTGGCACTACATTGCCTTAGCAATGCGCTCCCTCATTATAGCGTGTTGCTATAGTGATGTAGTGGCCACAAATAACTGTATGCGGCTGGCACAACACAGTACAGGACTGCTGTTGTGCTGTCTTTTAATGTTTACTGCGTGACGGCACAGTAACAAAGTTGCTGTATAGCCATGTGTAAATGTGCCCTTTGTTTTGGGTAGCATTACTTTTTTTTTTTTTTTTTAATCCACATTTCATGACAGTTTTCTTTTGTCAGTTTATGCTACTTTCTCACTCTTTTCCAGCTACAGTGCGAGTTGCTTCCTGTTTTGGGACATATCTGCACAGGAAATTACTGTGTTAAACTAGGGCGTGGATTTCAAGTGCATTAGTTACTACAGATTTATTGTATTCCTTGTGCACACTAGTCATATACACTAAACACTTTTCTGTACAGTGGCATTAGCAAGGTACTTCATTCCCATTTCACTTCTAGAGTATCTACATGCCCTAGCTATACAGATTGTAAAATGTAAAATACCCCAACTTAAAGTACATTAACACTCCAGTGTAGACCAGATTTTGGTTACAGATGGGCTGTAGAAAGAAGTGTTGATTAGCACTGTTTAGTTGGAAGGGGGAAGAACACACTGCATTTCCTTGGGTGTGAGGGTCTTACAAGTCAACTGGGTCTTCCATAAGGTTTAACATGCCTTCTGAATTGAATGCTTTTTGGAAGCTCTAGTATGTGTGTTGTCCTGTGGGGTCAGGCCAGCTCTCAGGATCTCAATATTGTGCTGTTAGACAGGAGGGTGTAACACAATTACACATATACAAACACACAATCAGGTGCATACACATGCACACTACCAGCTCAGGCACATACACATCCAAACCAGACTAGGAACATGCATACCTATTACCAATTCAAGCACATACATTATATACCCCAGAAGTTAGACATCAATCGCTAATTAATATATCATGCACACAATGCCATATATATAAAAGAGAGGGAGAGAGAAAGTCAGAAATGGTTGGGGAAGGAGAGTGAATGCAATAATAAAAAAAGAAAAACTCGGGGTTTTGCTACACATGTATCTTCTTCACTCTTGGCTTACTGAATGCTTTTGTCTAGAAATTTTGGATTGGTATGGCCTGTTTATGGGATATTTTTGCTAATTAAGGCAGTGGTGAGCCTTTGTTTTTTGGCTTTGGTAATGACCGCTTTTTGGGGGAGGGCTTATTTTTCTTGCGTTGCTTTGGTTTTGTTGGGTGTTTTTATTTCTGGATTTTTAGAAAAAGATGAGAGGTTTTAATATGTCAATTTGGGAATTGTAAATGAGCACTTAACTTCATGATGCTAAATAATCTGTGTTCTAAAAGTTAGGAACCTCCTCAAAAACATCTTTCTTGCTCTCATCTTAGTTTTTAGCTGAGCAGCCATTAAACTGTTCGTTTTCCTTTTTAGCTTAAAATCCTCTATAATCCTGTTGTTGGGTAGTAGCCCCATAATTCCTCTCCACTTCTCTTAATTTTGCTTCTGTTCTATTACTTGCAGCTCTGTATACCTGTCTGCTTCGCTCATACCAAATTAGTTGCACAGATGCAAGTGGGAACAAAATGCGGTGAATTGTCTGTTTTCTAAGACATTTGTGTTTAGTGAAAACATCCTCTTATCTGCTGTTCCTCTAGTTTGTAATTCCATTAAACTTTAATTTGCTAACATTCAATTTTCTGATTCTGTGTGTACAGAACCATAGTAATTCTGTAGCTACACTTACAACGGTGGGAAGGCATTTGCAAAAAAGCAAGTGAACTTCTCCACTAACACTGACCCTCTGTCATGCATACATGTAGTTCCTGGCATCTGTTTTGGTTTTTCTGTCTTGACAGAAGGAGTTGTTGCCACTACTGTTACTCAGGGGAACAAGCGGGGCATCAGCATTGAGTACTAACATACAGGTACCAGAATGGATGGAGTCTACAGTGCTGGGCAGCATCAGCTGGGCACATGGACATCATGCTGCTGCTGCAGCAGCCAAGGACTGTTTGAGTTCCTAGAACATACAATATTCCTGCCCCTTTTCCCATTCTCCCTCCTCACCTCCCCATTTTTCAGTTCCCCTTCCCCTCCAGCTCTCAGCAGCACCTGTGTCACCCTCCTCCTTCCCCCTGGTTCTCTCACAGGGTTTGCCCAGGATGCAAGCCCTGCTTGTTCTGCCTCTGGTTGTTGCACTCTCAAATCACAGCTTAGTATGTATTGAGGGACCTTTTGTAGCTGTAACCCATACTTCTGTGGTCCCACATTGTGGTCAGGAGTATTGTTAACTTTCTTGTCATGTTCTGTGCGTGCACACATGATCATGAGGTAACATTTTACTCCAGATTGGTCTAGGGTAAGAAGGCAAAGTGTCAGATACATTTTCTCTCTTCCATACCTCCAGCATTCTGGCACAAAGAGTCAGAGTAATGTAGTAATTGTTTTTATATCCTGTCTGCTTTATCCCATGAAACATTTGAGGCTTTGGGCATTATCATATCAGCACCACAGCATACTAAAGCAAACTTGTGACATTTAGACCACTCTCTCTTAAAATCTTACCATAACCATTTTTCCCCCCTCTTCACAAAATTAAAAATTGCTGCTACTTTACGACTGTTTCTGCGTTTAGATTTTGCAAGCATACTATGTCATGACATTTTTCCTTTTATTCTTATTTGTCTGTGAATAAGCTTGTCCTGTAAACCATGTGTCAAAGATTATAGCCTATTTCCAGTAGGACCTAGAGAGGAGATTCTTACCTTCCAATGTGGTTGTAGCCTGAAGGCAGCTCTTCTGGAGCCATGGTACTGTGGGTCTGTGACTGACACCAGTCAAAGCCCTCCTGGATCTAATGCTTTGCACTTCCTTTATCCTCAGACTCTGTCTTGACCTTTTAAAGTTTTCAGTCAGTCTCTTCTCTTGGACTCCCAACATACTACATGTTTACCTCCCATCCAAATAGTAACCTGTTTTTTGGGGGGTTTTGTTTTTAAACTTGAAACCAGTCATCTGAAGTTTTCTGAATATTGTACTGTCCAGAAAGCTGTAGGTATATCCAGTAGAGCTTATTACAAAACCTAGTTCTTAACAAGTGCAACAATAGGAGCTGTTTTTTATTTTAATTTTTTCCTTATGATTCAGCAAACTGACTTAATCCTATTATAGAAAATTCTCATTCAATGAACTTTTTCTTCCATTCTCATGGGGCTCATTTATAATTAAACTGGACTGCACTTTTATTTAGATATGTGCCATTAATCTACTGTCTGCTGTCAATACCTGGGGACTGGCATCTTAAAAACAAAGGAAAGGTGGCTACATAGTATCCACAGCAGTATCTGTAAATTTATATATTATTTTTGTGCTTTTGACTTTTAGCCACTGTTTGTAGGGTTCCGTCACAAAAGTTGCTATGAGATGTTCTCATGTAGTAGCTGCAGAATGAGGCCCTCTTACACTGTTAGTTTAGGAAAGGGAATTTAATATGATTATTGTGTTGCTATATTGCCGAGGTACACCTGAAGAACCCAGATTGGTCTGGATGCTACACAGGGTCAGAAAAATGACCCCTTATTTCTCCATATAATCAGAGGAACAGACTTTAAGATTATAAATGAGATTAAGGAGAATTATTTGTAAACTGCCCAGAGGTTTCCAGGATTCCAGTACCTATTATTTTTAAATATGTTTTGTGCTGTACTGGTTACACAAATGTATCTCAACTTTCAAACAGTAAGTCAACCATTTTGAAGAAAATGGGTACTGATTTTTCTTTAGTAGTCTTCTTTTGGCTTTATCTGCTAAACTTCTGTACACATACATGAATAATTATTTGTTAATAGATATGAGAAAATTTAAGATGGCCAAGAGAACCTCATTTTCAGAAAGCATGGACTCTTTTAGAAGCTGTCAATCTGTAACAGATTCAGTGCACTTATCCTTAACAGAACGTAAATGATTCCAGTTTCTCAGCAAGAAACTCTTGTACATATGAAGGTTTGAAAAAGCAAACACTAATTCTGTGTTGTCATGCTTTTTGCTGCCTTTTTGGAATGGGTTTAAAATGTATCCTTATTGTAATCCTTGTGTGACAGCTGGTAAATATATTTCCTCTTTTGTCTGTTTGCTTTTAAAATGTAGCTTGAGTTTTTGTCAGCAGTTTTTGGCAGTAGCTAAATAAAACTTCTGGGTTGAAGACTTGTGGCTTTTTTGTGTGTGGGGGGTGGGGTGCTTAGCAATATTTGTTCATTATTTAGGAACTTTAAAAGATCTTAGTGGTTTCTTTTATCTTAATGCAATGTCTACTTTGTAGACTATTTTAACTGTTTGTTATGCAAGTACTAGGTAATCTAATACTGTAGTATTTTCTTCCTGGAGAAAAAGAAAGAAGGGGAAAACAAACAGGTATGGATCCTGGAGGAAGGACATTTCCAACTTGCTATGAGCGTTGTCTTCATTAAGATGAAAATGTCAATGTTTTCAATTAAACCTGGTTTTTACTTATGCTCTTAAAGTGGGTACATAAAGCTGGCTTCCTAAACATAAGTTCTAAGCAACCCTTCTTGAAATCAAGTTCTTGAATACTTGGGTTTTCTTGTTTTGGGGTGGTTTGTTTTTTTTTTTTAACACTTCACTCCAAGCCCTTAAAACATGGGTTTAGCCATCTAACTTTTAAGATGCCCGTTTAGAGGAAAATATCTTGGCCGGGACAATGAGTACAGAAATAAAAATCTTTTTCTCCCAAAGCAGGCAGGGGACCCATCTTCCATTTTGAATACTAACAGAACATGTATGACTAAATTTTCTGTCTGTCTTTGAAAATATCAAGATTTTATTGTTTTATTTTGTGTGTGTGGGGGGGGGGGGTTTAAATTGCAAGTCTGAAGCTACATCATATTTGAATATTTGAATGGTGTTTAGCAAATACAAATATCAAGACCAGATGGTTCAATAATAGACCAGTATTGCTACTTACATATTTTATTCTTGACTTGAAGCAAACTCTTTCACCTCCTGTTTGTTTCAGTAAAAGCTGAGTGTGCCTATGGCTGCACAAAATTAGCCTAGTGACAGGAAGTGTGGGAAGCGAATATAGAGTTCTGAGTCTCGTTCTTGAAGCAGATAGAACATGCAAGTAAAATGAAGTGAAATTACACAAATGTATTTAATATTTTCAGAAATGCAACACATTGAGAGCAGCCTTCCTTTTTGTGTACCTAGAATTAAGGATGGCTATAGCTTGTTCATATCCTGGGCTTCTTCAAAAATAAGACTCCCAACTAATTTGAAAGGAATTTTGAGCAAGAACTATAGCACTGAGCCATCTGTAGTTTTACCTAAACAGCAATATGAGAATCAACAAATACTTTTTTAAAATTTTACTGTCATTTTAAAAAATCAGCAATATAGAACATCATCTACCTGAGGTAGCAAGCATCCCAAAGAACTTTGTTTGTTTTCCACTAAGGAAATCTTAAATCTAGCATACTGCATAACTGAAGAGGATAGAAATGAATACTTTATGACTTCAGTTGGAATGCATTTTTGTAGAAGCCATGAATTTAAAGACTGACTTTACATAAATGAGAGAATTTAAGGGGCCTTCTTCCAAATGAATAATAAGTAGTTAAAACAGTACCAGAAAAAATGCAGGTTAGAAAGGCCTTCCATCTTCATCTTGGAACTTAGTTATGCTATTCTTCCCCTTTCTCCCAATCTGGTTGATATTAATCAGGCTGGAATTGGGCAATGTAAGTGTTGCTTTACGTTGTGCTTGTTTTAGTTCTTGGTGGGCTTTCTCATGACAGGGTAAAATAAGCTTTATCCTGCACCCACCCTTAATTATATGGCATATATAGCTGAAATAATTTGTTTAAAATAGGCGTTTAAAGCAGGGGTGTCAAACTCATCTACCTGGCCTTGGAGACCAGATGAATGGAGCAGGATCAGTCTATGGGCCAGATAAATGCTTGCTGCATGTTGGTCCACTCCAGACCCAAGGGCTGTACCTGTGGCTCAATTTAATTGAGCTACACAGGCTAGATCTGGCTCTCAGGCCATATTATTGAGACACCTGTTAAAAGTGTTTTTAAGATTTGAGTATCTTGATGAGAAACTTCTCAGCTGTCCATCATTACTGGTACTACTAGTCTACAGTATTATGCTAGGGTCTGTGGAGGAGGAGAGGCTGTTTAAGTAAATGGCTGATATTTATCTAGTCAGTTGTTTTTCTCCAGTGTGTAGCTCTGCCTTTTCCTCCCTTCTATGCTGGCTCAGTGGAATTTGACTTCCCCTTCTATTGGGACTGGTAATATGATGGGGGCTAAAATCTATAGGATTTCTATTAACTTATGCCCTAGAACATACTTCAGGACTGCAAAAGGCAGCTTTGCCTGACAGTCTCTCCCTTCCTGTCCCTCCCTCATTTTTTTTTATCTGATGATTGAAAATGACTGTTTACAACAATCCTCTTCTGTGATTTTGATTTAATTTGTTCAGATATGCAAAGTTTTGCTAATAATTCTATGGAGGACAGGATAGGGAGTGGGGGGAAAGATGCATAAAGTATTATCATTACTGGGGGCTTGTTTTATTTGTTTGCTTGTTTGTTAGTTTTTTTCCCCCCTTCTTACCATGTCTTCTCAGACTTGTGGGTATCATCTTGTTATAAAAGAAATTTCTGAATGATACTGTATGTTATCAAACACTGAACTCGTCACAGATGCTTCTCTAATTCCGATTTGACTGGTAAGCTAAAAAAATCGTCTGGAATTGCATTCTATTTATAGGAATCTTGGAGTTACTGGAGGAGTTTTCTCATAATTCTTCTCCTTCCTCCTATGTTGCAGCTTCTTTGTACAGTTCTTTTCATTTCTTCACAGATGTCTCCTTCATTAGTAAAGTTCATCTACAAGGCAGTTCCAAAGAGGATCATCTATTGCAATAGTGTATGCTGCCACTTCCTTCAGTATGAATCTCTTTAGGGTGCAGTGAAAACATCCTGATACTACTTATGCATTGTTTAAACGTAATGTAGAGGACAAATCAGCTAGGCTGCTTGTTTTCTTTTAACATTCTGTCTTTAAATTCTCTTTCAACAAAATAGTTGCAATGCCTAGGGTAAAACAAATGATTTATTTATACACAATAGTGCTAAACTCTAGAAAATCTTTTTTTTTTTTTTTTTAAACAAGAAGCAACTTGCATAAGGAAAACCATTAGAATAGTCATGTCCTTGAAGCTGCAAAATGGTGAAAAAAATCTGTCATCACTCCTGTGGTTAAACAGCATTAAGTATGTTAAGCAGTTGCACAGATTAACTAAGTGTTACCATTTTAACAGATCTTGTATTAAGGCTTTTATTTCAGGAGAAGAGTTCTGCACTTTATTGGCTTGGAATAAATAGGACTGCCCTTTGTGCAGTCCCACCCCTTACTACTGGTTGGTGGTGAGGCCCCAGGGGGGAAGAGGGGAGAGGGGCAGCCACCATTTTGGTTGCTGGCTGCCCCCTGTGCTGTCCTGCCAGCCGGCACCTTGCCCCCCCAGGTGGGTGAAGGCAGCCAGGACCACTGGCTCCCACTGGGGAGCCAGCATTTTATTTTTAAAGTGATTTTGAGGACAGTTGCAGATTTCAGTTTCTGTGAAATTGCAAATTAAGTAGGATGGGTGTGGCCATACCGTCTTTGGCTGTATGCACCATTTGGCGGGTCAGTAGGGGGTGCTCCTACACCAAGTCACCTACCTCACTGTGTCCAACCACCTTCCAGGCTCAGAGTGCCTCCCTGGGGGGTGCCTCATGTCTGGGCCCCCCTCTTCAGGTCTCTAAAGCCTGTGTACCTCATGAGGCCCAGAGCTACTAACAGACCGAGACTCGTGAATGGTGGCAGCATTACCCAGCCCCCTTCCTGGGGCACACCTGCAAGCCAGAGGATAACGATGCCACCACTCATGATTCTCAGTCTGTTAATGGCTCTGGGCCTCGTGAGGTATGCAGGTTTTTTAGACCTGAAGGATACTCGACCCACTGCAAGAACTTGGGGTGCTTCCCTTAGTTTGAAGCACAAATAGTGATCTCCCTTAGCCAGACCAAGGTGACCCCAAGGCATAATCTAGATCCTTTCCCAATAAGTCTTGCATGCTAGGTACAGAAGAGAATTTTTTTTGATTACAGGGAGTAGATTTGGAATAAAGTAAAGGGTAGAGCAATATCAGAGAAATCCCTTGGAGCAAATGGTGGCATGGTAGCCTCTGATCGCACATCTGAGTTACTGCAGGCTATATATCTAGTTAGATCTCAAGTAGCTTACAAGTATCATCCAGAAACAGGTGGAGAGTCTTTCTAGAGGCAAGCAGTTCATTGACCATGAGTTTCAAGAGACGGAGTGAGTTTCAGATGGCCAAGCTTCTCATGAGACTTCTCATTGTGGCTGCTGCCCCTCCTCCTGGGAAGTCTTTAACTTATAGACCCTATGACCTCATTTACCTTATCCAATGAAGGCCAGCAGTTGTTGGCTGCCAGCCAACCAATTTGAAATGCATCACTGGTTGCTAGGTAGACTGCCAGGGTTTCTGGTCCCCTCCCAGTCATTATGTCATTACTTAGAATGATAGGGAGTTTAAGCCCTGCCCACTCAGTTGTGTGAGGCCAGTCACATAGGCAGAGGGAGCAGGTTCTCCCACCCTCAGGAATGTATCCAACTCAGGTTACAACTTGGGGTTACCTGAAGCAGGTGGGTACAGGGGTGTCTGCCCTCTGCAGTAACCATGGTAACCAAATTGTCAGATGGGTAATAAGCCTGGTAGCAGAGTTGGGGAGACACTGAAATGGCATCTACCACACACCATACTGCTGAAGTGGGTGTGGCTGCACCCCACTCACTTCGATCCTAGATGTCAATGAGCTCTGAGCTCACCAGCATGTCAGTGTAATTTCTAGTGAAGGCACTGCATGTTCCACAGAGCTGATTAGCTGGTTGGTTTGGGCTCTCCTCAGTCTCTGCTTGCATACAGTTCTGGACCCCAGTGGGGAGCATTCCAGCTGCCCATTCTTCCCCTCCATCCTTTCCTCTAATACCCCCACAAATTCAGCAGCAGCAGGGAATAGGGGGAATGAGGGGTAACCCCAGGCTTCCAGAGCTTCACAAAAGCAGGGTCTGAGCACTGTCATTGGCCTCTCTTCTCTAATGAACTCGCGGAGCTGCAGCACATGTGGAGCTCCCAGTAGGAGCTGTGCTGGTGAGCTCAAAGCGCTCAATGCACATGCAGTGAACAGCCAAAGGGGGTGGGAGGTGACCATGCTGCTGCAGCACTCTGCTTACAGCTTGCTTCATTTGATATTTAGTATAGTATTCTGTGTTGGATAACTGGCTCGATGTTAGTCAGTTACAGCAGACATTAAATAAGTTTTGATGAAAATACTTTTGTCATGTAGACTTCTTTTACTAAGTCATCTGTTCATGCTGGTTATGCCACTTCATAGTTTTAACTTAGTTGGTAGTTTTTTATCTCCCGCAACTTTTAGTGCCATTGTGCCACACGAATCTTATAAACTCACAACTTCAGTATGCCTTGTGGGAAAGGTGGAACCAATGGTGATGGGCCACTAAGCTGAAAGAACTTGTATTATTAACACATTTTGAATACTCAAGGACTTCTTGCAAAATCTCTTATGGCTCCTTTTATGTTTAAAGATGCACTGAAATACCAATGCATTGCTGATATGGTAGGCTTTTCTATGTCAGAAGTCTCTTATTGTTCCCTACTGGTTTCAGATTGTTAATTCTGGTGACAGCAGCTTGCCACCATTTTTTTTTTTTTTATTTAGCATTTTCAAAGTTTTTTTTTCTCCTAAGCCTAATATTTAGATTTTAAAGTATTACCAGGTTACAGGCTTAAATTTCCTAGGCAGATCAACATGTTGAAAATAGCATAAAAATGGCAAATTAAGTTCATGAGCATAGTAAAAACAGTTCCAGTACTGCAGTGATGTGTGTTTTAGACAATGAATTTTTTATTTCTATTTGCTTGGGGGTGGGGGGGGGGAGTTTATGAACAGTGTCTTGATTTACTGTAAAGAATAAAATATGCCTGCCATTTCTGCCAAGAATGGCAAATGAGGTATTAAAGAGAATTGTTTATTCAAAAATAAAAGCCTGCTGTGTGTTTAATATTTTAGCACACAGTTATCATGCTGCATTAGCACTATATTGTTCCTGAATTATACTTATGTAATACATTTGCTATAAAAGAATTTTCTTTGAGAATCAACATTCACTCATTGGAAAGTGGAAGTGAGTGTGCATGTGTGGGCACATATGTATGGAAATGCTGATTAAAATAATTCTCCTGAAAAGGCTCTTCACAGTGTTTTCTAGAAGTTCGAGATCCATCTGTTGTACTGTGGTCAACTTCAGTTAGGAAAGGGTGGCCAACCTGGGGCACAAGTGGCATGGGGAGCCCGTTTGCGGGGTTTGCTCCCTGATCTGGGTGCAGTTAGCACAGCAGCTTGCAGGGCAGAAAGGTGAGCAGCAAATTTGGGCAGAGGAAGGGTATAAGAGTGGCACTTGGGAAGAATATGGGACTAATTTGTGGCACACCTGCCAGAAGGTTTGGTCTCCACTGAGTTGAGAGGCAGCACATGAGTGGTTTATAGAGTTTACAATTGCTGACTTTGCAGAAAGCCTGGTCAACAGCCTACAAAGGTCAGTGTAGAGGCACTGACTTCAGGTTTTCAGATTTGGATGCTGTGTGCTTCCACATTTTAATAAGCCTACCTGCGGTCAGCACATGTCCATTTTCTCAACCAAGTTCTCTTTAGTATCTGCTGAACTGGAAACTTCCTCCCACAGAGATGGGAACCCTAGGCAAATGTGTAGGTAACTTAGTTTATACCCTTATGAAAAGGCTCAGTGTTGTATGTGTCAACAGCATAAAAGTCACTTAAGATTTTTTTTCTGCATCCTTTAAGACCTTTTAAACCTCCCATTGATTCCAGTGAAACAAAGAAAGAATAAAAATTGTACAGGGAACTCTTAAGCATAGATTTCTTTGTAGTGCTTCAGTGGCATGTTCTTTCAAACTAGTGATTCCTCTAGTCTTGCTGACTTCAGCTGGAGGGAGGGACACTCCAGATTCTGGTAAAACTGGGCTTAATCCTACAAAGCATGTGGGTGGTCTTGCTTGAAGTCACTGGGCCTTTTTATAGATGGGCATGTGCTGTAGGACTCTAATGGTTTATGGACACAGTTTATGCACGCTGGGATTATCAAATCAATATGATCTTTATAAAGATCATCTTTTGTACTTGAGACGATGTTTGCAGGCCTCTGTTGCAGTTTTTTTCTTCCAGGTACATGCATAGCATTCAGCATGCACAAAGCATACTGCTACTTATGAACTCTCTCACTCTGGGATTCAGAAATTGTAAAGAGGTTCAGATACCTCTCTTCAGTTGTACACAAATTTCTTTCCAGGCTCTGGCCAGAACTTTGTATGGAGAGGAACCAGAATGTGGCCTGGAGGGAAGCCTAAGCCAGCTGAAAAGAGTAGAGAGAACTGGCATTGTGGCAAGGTGTTTTAAATATTTGAATAGGAAACACTTGGTAGAACTTCCCATTGATATCACTAGCCATGCCTGTCATTTCTGAACATCCTTCTCTCAAACTAAAACATCTAGAGTAGAGTAGCATGTGTGTGAAGCCAGAGATTGTAACATTGTTAGTTTGTAAACAACTTAACCCCAGTCTTCATATCTTGCAGTGTGGTGGAAGGGAAGAAATGGCAGATGGTAAGTTTTTAATTCTGTGCTATCATCTGGAAGATGTAGTGTTGCCAGCTCTTGTGATAAGTTATGTTTTAAGTTCAAAGTGTCACCTACTGAAGTTGGGGGATTTGAGTCACTTTAAATAGGTTTTATTATGAAACTTGAAAAGATGACCTGGGTGTACCCTAAAAACTCAGACTAGAAAGTGCATTTAAAAAACAAAAAAACACGTATGTTTATAGTTTTAAACTTGACCTGTGATTTTTAGAACATTTGAGGTTGGCAGTACAAGGGGATGTCAGAAGAATTACTTGGTAGGATGTTCTTAATTTTGAGAGGATATAAAAAAAATACACATTCAGAATATTTTACATTAGCTAGTTTATTTTTAAAAACTTACAAAGTTAACATGCAGGAATGGATATGTGTTTGTGTGTATGTAAAGGAAACACCCAGGTGTTTGGTAGTATTGATGTTTTGATGCACAAAGCATACATACAGGTCACCAAAAACACTCAAAATTAGTGGTTAAAGCACTAGCTTTCCTAAATAGAATGAATATTGATTGGTAACTTCTATAAACTGCATATTTCCAATGCCAGCTGATGGAGGTAGAATAGTCCTGCTGAATATTTCCAGGTCTTTCAGGGTAGACAGCTCTTCCAAGATGAGTGCAACCTTTAGTGCCATACTGCCACATGAATCCTATAAACACACAACTCCAACATGCCTTGTGGAAAAGGCAGAACCAATGGTGGTGGGTCACTGAGCTGAAGGAATTTGTATTATTAGCACATTTTTAATACTCAAGGATGTCTTGCATAATCTCTTATGGCTCCTTTTGTATGGACCTGGATTAAATTTTTTTTTGAGGTTAAACACAAAACTGAACTGATAACTGTATCCTGAATATGTGGATACAATGCATTGACAGTATAACCCATGTGTGTTGAGAAAAAACAGAATTGCAGCATGAGGTATTTCTTCTAATATGTACAGTTCTCAAGTTTTTTTCACAGTAGAAAAAGTAGTTCAAAAGTCACAGAGGCAACAGCATATAGCATTAGTACTGTTCTACTTATGGATCTTCTGTAGCTGAAGATGACTCACTCTTTACAAATACAGCCAGATAAACCTACAGTTTTCATGAAGTCTTTGCAACATTTGATGCTCAGCCCATTTGGAAGTTTAAAGAAAATTATCAGAAGCAAGGAAGCATTTTACTTTATCAACTTGTATTTTTTTTGTTATCTTCTTTTACATATTTGTTCCAAAAAAAATTAAAAATTTACAAATACAAAATATATATATTTACCTAAATAAATCACTGATGCATCATCAAGAGCTCGTGCAAAAAGTTTCAATGCATTCTAGCTGCCAAGTTCAATGACATTCAGTTTCAAGCAAGTGTTTTGCTTTTATACCTCCTGATGCATCAGTTGGCCAGAAGTTCTTTAATTCAGTCATTCTTAGACAGCATCTAGGATTCTTTAGATAGCTTAGGCTGGTGTATAAATACTGGGTTGGACTGTGGCATATGCCATTGTCTTTGTTTTGTATAAAAGTCAGTGGGAGCTGTCTGTGTAAAGTGTTTAACTCCAATAACTTCCATAACACTTTAGATTTGGAGCCCAGATGGGCATCAGTGGATGAGTCTACTTGAGACATGTCATGTGCAGAAGACTAATTCTACTGCATGTTAACATGGCAGGAAAAACCCATGTTAATGCACTAATGTGCAGTAGATTTTAGTTTCACATTCCACTTGCATTTTGTTTGGAAGAATAAGGAGCTTGCAGTTAGCTACCCAGAAGGACCAACAGCCATTTAGCAGGGCTACTATAGCACTGTGCTAAAAAAAAAAATGCTGAAGTTAATATTTGACAATGTATAGCTTAGAGCAGAGCCAGTATTCAATATTTCTTCTGTTTTATAATTTTAAGATTTATGGTAGGGGGGAGGATCTTTAAATCTTCAAATATAGTGTTATCCATCAGTCACTTCTTAAATTCAGCTTTGCATTATTTAATCAAAAATTTCTTAGACTATACTTTTGCTTATAATTTTGGAATATGGAATAATTTTATAATTGCATGCAAACATGTAAGTTTTTGCTTAAATTGTGTATTTATCATTCCAAAATCTGTGTCAAATCTTGTAGGAGGGAAGTGGCCACTTTTTTTTTTTTTTTTTTTAAACTCTTCATTGATGCTAAAAAATGTTATATTCTTAACATAACCTTAGCCCAGCTAAGGAAGAAGTGGGAGAGAGAGACTCACACACACTGTGACTACATTCTTACTATATTTCACAATGTACAAGTCAAGGTTTGAAGCCAAATTATTGACCCTTGAATTTCCACCTTGACTTGCACACTGTGCTGGCATCTAGGGGCTTCCCTGGCCAGGCTCCTGCCTCCCTCTGCCCAAGACCTCAGAGCCAGGATGGGCACTTGCCAGGCAGGAAGTAAATGGGTGCAGAGCAGCAGCAGCAAGTGGCGCTTGCCGGGCAGGAAGCAAGCAGCAGCAGCAAGTGGGTGGGCACAGAGCAGCAGCAGTGAGTGGCACTTGCTGGCGCTTGCCACTCCCCATGCTGAGCTCTGCTGTTGCCTGCCTGGCAAGCACTGCTTGCTGTAGCTGCTCTGTCTGCCTACCTGCTTGCTGCTACCACTCTGCACCTGCCCACTCACTTCCTGCCTGGCAAGTGCTGCTCGCTGCTGCCATTCTGCGTCCACCCACTCACTTCTCACCCATCTGCCTGCCTCACTTATACACTGGATCTATGAAAAAAAATCTTACTTTTTAATGAAAAAAAAAAAAAGGGGGGGGTGACTTTATATACTGTGTCGACTTGTACGCTGTGAAATATGGTAATTCAGCAGAGAGTTGATATAGGTTGCAAAACTGAGTGATATATTTTCAGCACCCTGTAAAGTCAAGTAAATGGACTTGTACCCTATGTTATACAAGTAGGGCATGGTCTTCTAGTCTGTGGCCCATGGTACCTCACTTGGTTCTGTTGCTGGGGTGGGGCACTCTTATCTTGGGGCTAGGCAGCTTAACTTCTGCTCACTCTTACTCATAAGGCACACCTTCCAACTTGCCCACCACGCCTTGCTCTTTTAGGAGAAAAGGAAGATCTTTGGTTACTTATGTTTACTCTCATGAGTGTCTTGAATTGCTGGTCCTTGGGGCTCCTCCTCTCCTTATACCCTGACCATGTGCCAACCAGATCTTACAGGATAGCCTGGCTGCTTGTTGCCTGGTGGAAGGATAATGCAGCTAGCAATTTGCTCAATTAGCTGTGTTTGTTCATGACTTGTAGTCTTGATTGGTTAAAGCAGTGGTTCTCAACCTTTCTTTCTTTTTTTTTTTGTACCAGGACCCATTTATAAATATCGATAGCCAGTCCCAACCCAGTGCCTCTCACTCCTCACCTACTGCCCACCCCACCTTGCCCTCTGTTAGCCTGCAAGGTAAAAACCGTGGTTTCCCAAGGTTTTTCTCCTTTAAAGTAGAATCCATTTTTTTAAGTTCATTGATCTATTTCAGTTCGCAACCCTTTCATATGCTCCTGTGACCCAGGGGCTGAGAAGTGCTGAGTTAGTTTCTTCCAGCTTTGGCTTAAGCCACCAACCAGGAGGCACATGGTTTTGTGCCAACCTTGGGTAACCACACTGCCAGTTGCCAGTTCCATTGACCTGCTGAGTGAGGCAATGTCTCTCTCTCAGGGGCTTCCCATGTCGAGCTTCTCACTCTGTCCCCCGGGGGCTCAGACTCCTAGGCTCCTTTGAGCCTCCAGTTGGGTGATCAGGGTTCTGCTCTGCTCTGCTCACTTTACCCCTGCTGGGGCAGTTCTGCAACCTCTGCCATGGTCCCCGGACTTTCTCCCTCTGTGCCAGTATGGGGTGTGCTCCTATGATGTTTGCTGCAGCACACCAACCAATCTGCAGCCAGTACAAGCTTGTAAACCAAGGGCGGATGCAGCACCTAGGATTTTCCAGTCTGTGCCACTGCTGGCCCTGCAGGTAAGTAACAGGTCCCAGATGGCTTAATGGTGTCTGTACCCTGCCCCCCAGTCACTGGTGGGGTTGCCTCTAGGGGTCTCACCAGCCTGGTCTCACTTGTCAGGGTATTCCCTGCTGCAGCATGGTCAGTCTGACAGAAGTTGATTGATTTCTTTTCCCTTCCTGCCTCATTACTACAATGGACATTTTGAGAAACACTGAGGAATTAAAAATGTATTTCAGTGTGAGGTTAAAGAATATAAAAGTGCTGCAAAGTAGTTTACCTCTACCAGATGGTCTTCATTTAGGAGTCAGTTCCAGATGGACAGTGAAAAAATTGGAAGGTAGTGGTGTTTGTGTTGCTGGCAAGCGTGCAGTTGCTTAAAGCGACATTGTTTCCTAGCTTTTCTTGTAGCTTCAGTCAGACTGAGTAATCTGGGGGTGATCTTAGCAGAAGGCTTGAGGGGAATAGACAACTGTTCCTTCACTGTCTAACATGGGACAAATTTTAAAACCCGAAACAATGAAAGTTTTCCTAAAGCCTTTTTGTAATTCGGAGAAGAATAATTGGTGCACAAATCTTAAATATAATGGAGATCCATTACAACAAGTGCATTTGTTCTCTGTGGGTTCAGGGTAGTTGTCTGCTGTAGGAACGAGTGCTGTCTTAGGACAAGATAAGTGCTGAATCAGGAACTGATACAGATCCAGGATTCTGACAGTTAATAGGTGTCAAGGCTATTTTTATTAGCATCTTAATTAGCTTCCTCAGACACTTTCTTTTATCAATCCTGTAGAACTCCAGCTGAATCACTTATATGTTGCTCCTAGCCTTCTACAGGAACAGCAGCTCTGAGTTCTTGTCAACTTCTATTTCCAGCATAGAGATCTGCTTGCTTCCAACTGGAAGCACTTTCCTATCTCTTGTTAGCTTTAATTAAAATGCCAATCAGTTTTTTCCCCAAGTGCTGAAACATAGGGTATTTTTCACTGTTTTCTACTTTGATGCTCTGCTAGTTTAGGTTCTGATGCCACGGAATGAAATCCAACTCATAATTCAGAATAACCTTTTATTTTTCTTGCTTTAAAACTTTAATTCCTAGCTTTCTCTGCACTGCTAGGACAACTGTGTAACATAGATGTACTATATCTCTTCCTTACCTTTTTATTATCTTTAAAACCATGGGGATTAAGGCTCAACTAATTGCATACAGAGGAAGGTGAACTTTCTAAGAGTATTGTCCAAAGGTTGATACCCTGCTGTGGTCAGTTGCTCCCAATAATGGAGAATAGTTGCAAAGCTTGATCAACATATTTTTATGCACTGCCTGAGTGGCTGGGGTGAAAATAATTTGCCTGTGCTTCACACAGCCGGGAAAAGGGAGGAGGAGCTGGGGGGACCAAGGATCAAGTGCATATTTCCTTGTTTGAAAATGCTGTGTGTGGGTATCTAACAGAGATGAGAATTGTCTTAAACTATTTGCCCTTTTTTGGAATTCCTTTTAACAGGAATTGGTGTCAATCTGCTCTAGTGCTAATTCACTTTGCAAAAGATCAGTGGCTATGTTTGAATTCTTCCATCTTGGTATTTTATTCTTCAAAAATTTGTCCCATCTGTGCAACATGTATAGCCTTTATGGTGTCACTAAAAATGGCCATAAATCCTGGTCTCCCCAGTGGGTGTCTTGTTAAAGGAGCCTAGTTTAGTATGTAAACTTCAGTCTTAAGTAGAAAGACTATGGAACTCCAGTGCAATATTCTTGTTACTGAAAATAAATTTCCTGCAAGAAAGGTGGCAATGGTAATATTGTGGATGCTGACTGATTGCACTGGCATCTATTCCCTAGGGAAAGCAATTTACCACTTGGCAAGTGGGCACCACACTCTATTAACACATGGCAGGGACTACAGGCAGTCAAGCAGTCATATTTGGTAAAGAAGTTTGAGTGTTATATAAATACCTAGATAATATTTAAAAAAAAATTATTATTATTATTTTTTTTTTTTGCAGCAGGCTGACTAAAATGTCTGTGCCTAGGTTAAAGGGATATATTGTTGCTACAGCAGCTCTGAGCTGGATTAACTTGAAACGTCTAAAAATAGCTTGTACAGCCATGAAAAGCAGGAACATTTTTCCTCTGGTGAATCCAGCATTGAGGGGAGGGTATATGAGAATTAAGTCTTTACTGCCTCTCTTTCTCTGTGGAAAACTTGCACAGATATGGCTAAACAACAGGACATATATTTCTCCTGTACAGATTGAGAAAGTGAAAAACCAGCATCAGTGTTACAGACTACTACGTGACAATGATGTGTTTAAATTAATCGTCTTAAAATGAAATTTTCTATGACATTATCCTTCTCTGTTCCTGCTTTATTTTTCTTTCCCTCTAGGATGTTCACTCTTTGAATACTGGAATTTATAATCAGTTGTCTTGTCCCCATACATTTGTCACTTACTTACCTGAGTAATTCTTATTTAGTTATTTAATCATTCTAGCAGACTTTTTTTTTTATCATTTGTAATTATGGCAGTATAGCACTTATATTGATCATTTGTGTTGGTCGTTCAATTCCTTTCAGTTGCTTGATATCTTCTGGTAATGAACTTATTTCTGATAATACCTAAAAGAATATTTCACTTATAGCCTCACTATGAAGGTAGAAGGAAAGGACATTGCTTTCCCCTGCACAAAATAGCATGTAAAAAAGGCAGTGATTTTTTTTGTAGCCATATAAATGTGTCCAGTTTAACTTTTTTACTATTATCCCAAGTTAATTCAGCATTCTTTTCCCATCTGGTAATTTATCTGTAGAAAAACAAACTCAGCTTTCCAAAAACACAAGTTTGTACTTTTTCCCCAGATAAAATACAAAAGTACAAGACAAATTAGAAATGATCAATCTGAAATATTGTTGACATTTCTTCTCAGTGTAATGTAGCCAGCTAATTTTATGGCAGTTCATTTTTCCCATGTTAAGAATTAAACTGTTTTTGGTTGTGATGGTTCTTTTTTTGGTGAAAAACCACACAGGAAGATTTAGAGAAACTCACACTTTCCATTGTCAAATTAGTTCATGACTAGACTAAATAAAAGTTGAACTGAAGCTTCAGTGTCACTAAATTAATATTTTTATTCTAAGACTGAGGTAGTTGGTGAATGAGAGAAGAAAGGAGTAAAAGATGGGTGCCCTCTGTTAGGTGTCCACTTATGTCAGTTCAGCATTGCAGGGAGAGTTGAGCTGGTTTCTATCTTTAATGTATTGCAAAGGCCTTGCTAGACCAAATCCTTTGGCCCCAATAAAAAAAAAAATTAGGGCACATGTTCTAAATTCAGTCTAATTGGAGGTGATAGAAACACTCGAGCATAGAAAGTAGATCTTTGTAGGCTGGTCACTTAACTTTGAAAGCTCCTTTTTTGGAGTAGTCCTGTGTGACTGTGCAATTTCTACTGAAGTCCATAGAAATGGCTCTTGTCTGTTTTTATTGGCAATTTTTGATCACATGACTATCTTCTAACTGGGGTCAGCAACCTATAGCCTGAAGATTCAGCCACACAGATTTTTATCTGGCTTATCAAGAACATTTGCATGAGAACATGTCGTCTAGCTGTCTGTCAACTGCTGCCTCTGTCAAGTGCCCTCTGTGGCCCAAGGAAGACAAAGCTATGTTAGTTTGGCCTGCTGTTAGTGGAAGGTTGACAACCCCTGATTTACATAAAAAGCAAGTTTTTTTGCCATTAAAACCCCCCTTTGTTTCCTGACTTATAGAAATGCAGCATGCAGAAACCCAGCTTCAATACTTCGTAGTAGTGAATAACGATACGTTGGATCCTCACTTTATAGACTCAATAAAATAAACACACTGGTAAGTTATGAAGCTCTTGTTCTTGTTTCACTTAACTCCTGTAGTAGAGCAATTCTTGTTTCAGCGGTTATGGTATTCCTATTCTCTTATTAAAAAATAAATTATTCCTCCCACATATACTTAGTGAGTTATGGCATCACTTCTGCCTCTTGGGACAGATGGGGCTAAATCTTGTTACACATCTTTGTGTTTCTCTGTAGCCATGTAGGTATGATTTGGCACTTATGCAGCTTTTTAGATTCTGTTTCTACTTGTGACACAACAGGATTGCTCAGGTAACTACTTGAAGTGAGTTGGCAGTGGAAGAAAGCATTCCCATTTTTAGCTCAAGAACCTAGTAGTTTGAACATTTACCTAGGGAGCAGAAGGCCCAGGTTTTAAGCCTTCCTCACACAGAAGGGGTTTGAATTTGAAATGGGGGTATCTTTCATTTCCCAGCAAAGTACTGTAATCTCCAGACCATGAGCTAGGCATTGCCCAGAACACTCTCTAGCTCTCTTCTTGAAGCTGGTCTACTGGGCAGCCAAGAGGGAAAGGCCAGGAGGAGAAGAGCAAGTCAGGAGAGAAGCTGTGCCTCAAACGGGACAAACTGTCCCACTGCTGTTTTATCCTTTTTATCTAGCAAATTAAATGCAAGATGCAGAAAAACCACTGGGGCCTAGAATTTCGATCCATTTCTCAAACCTACTCCTTGAGCAAGTGTACCTTCCCTTTATGCTCGCATTCCTGCTCTTTTGGGTGGCTCAGGAACCTGCTCATCCATCTCCACCAGCACTCCTCTTCCTCAGGAGCTCTATTTGCAGTTGTGTAGCTACCCTAGCCCTGTATTACCTTTCTGAGCATGCAATCCTGGTCCTTTCCAGAGCCCATGTGGCTATTGAGCAGACTTCTGAGCATGACTTGCAGGTAGCATTGACCCAGAGGTGAGGAAGACTGTTCGTTTGTAAAGCAGCTTGATTGTGTTTATAGTATAGTTAAACCTGATACCAGAAGATTTGTTGCGGCTGTAGGTTTGGAAGGAGGCCACAGAGGGGTGCCTTGTGGGGTGCACTGACAGGCCCCACCAAGGGCTGAAAATCCAGGGGGCTAAGAGCTGGTGCTGTGAGAGCATCCTGGTCTGGGATCAGGGACCAAGAGGGCTGAGGGCTGACCCAAGGTATGAGACTGGGTCAGGGGCCCAGAGCATGAGAGCCAAGGCCCAGGGCAGTAGACCTGGGCTGAGAGGCACAGCCACAATGAAAAGGCCAAGGTTGGGAAGGCTGAGGCCCAGACAAAGGTTCAAGGCCTGAGGGCCAAAAGTTGCATTGGGGCTAGGGGGCGCCCTCCAAATAGATATGAAGTAACATCTGCAATGCATGGGTTTGGCTACACAGGAGGACAGAGGTCACAAATATAGCCCATAAATAAGATGACCATATGTCCTGGTTTGCCTGGGATAGTTAAAATCCCAGAAGCATCCCAGAATTGCAGGGGCATGGGGTGCAGTCCACTGGGCATCATGGCACTGCTGACTTGGGGTGGAAGGGCAGTGTCCCAGAAGTCCTGTTTTTCCTTATAGTCTCTCTGCCCTAAGGCAACTGGTGCTCTGAGTTATTAATAGGGCAAGGAGGACCAGAACTTAATGCCTGAGGAGCAAGATGGGTCAGCTGTGTATGGGAAGTACCAGCTGGGTAAACTGATCTGGGGCTTGCTCTGGGAACCTGAGACAGACTCCTTGAACACCAGAAAGTTCCATTGAGGCACTGCAGGAGAGGTAAAAAGGGAGGGTACCCCAAGGAGCCAGAGTGGGGCAGGAGTTGCCTGGCTACCAGGGGATGTCATAGCTGTCCTGGGCCCTGGTTCTGCTACGTGCATCTCCTTCAAGTTTTGGTCTGAAAATATGGAAATATCCCTAAAGCAACTGCTGGTGTTATGTCCAACTTGTTCATAATCGAAAAGGCGTAGGGGGAAGCCTTGTTACAGTCCTCACCATCCCCAACCAGACAAGGTTTAAGTAAGCGACATCTGTTTTTCTGTAACTACTCAAACTTGTGAAGTTTTCTTCAGTCCTAATTAAAATGCAGTGTGGAAGTTGGTTGACTTTATTTTTTGTTTTTTAAACAAATACTTTCTGAAGGGAAGTGACATACTTGGTGGTGCATTGCAGTGGCTGCAAAGAGATTTGTACTGTTTTTTGCCAACCTTTTTTCCCAGCATCTTTACATTGCAGACCAATTGGCAGTCTTTGTGCTCAGTTCAGTATGATTTTTCAGACGAATGTTATGGAAGGGAACTTTATACATTATGGAGACTTAACTTATAATCATTGCTGGGATAACAAATTTATAGAGATGCTTACCTGAATATAGTATGTTGATAAAACTACCAGGCCTCCTGGCCTTCATTTAGGAAGATGATACTAGGACCATTGCAACTCTCTTGAATAGTAGACCTATTTCTGTAAGATGCTGATTGATTTGTGCTTACAGTTCCATTTTTCTTCAATCCTATAAAGCCTGTTTTATGTGCATTTTCAGTACTTGAGTTGTCATCAGCATGTCGTTATGCATATTTCCTTCCCTTTGTGCCATTTTATATATAAGTAAAAATTTGATTTTCTTTCTTTAAAACTCTTATCAAGTACGTTTCAAAGCTGAAAGGAGGCTGGTTTGCAGGCAGATGCTGTGCTCCGTGTGGTCCTTATTTAAAATCAAAAGATGATGATGTAACTGTAGGCAGTGGTAAAATGTCAGGCAAGAGTTTGACTACATCTTCAGTTGATGAGGTGTATTCCTTTTATCTGTGCAAAGTGTGCAGTTTCTAAAGACAGATCACTTCAGTCTAGCAGACAAATCCTATACAAAAGTGGTATTTGTTCTGACATTTCAGTGTACTAGACTTTTTTTTTTTTAAAGTAGCTATCTCTCTTGGTTAGAAGGAGAAGTGAGAAATTACTGAAAATGATTATAACTTTCAATGTATAGTTGATACATTTTAGGAAAGGGCATTTTAAACCTGCCACCTCTTTGAATTTTGATGTCTACAGTTGTGATTTCCAGACACCAGGCATTGTGTTCTTTGAGGAACAACATCTACGGAGCCTTTAATCCAGTGACCTCAAAGTGCTTCTGAGATTAAACCTTATCTGTCAGAAGAGATGCAGCATTATCCTTAGCCCAGAGATGGGTGCTAGAAGTACAAAAAAGTACAGAGAAATCCAGTGAATTGCCCAAGGTCCTACAGTAGAACACTTGGATCAGGAGCACAACTGGAATCCCACGCTGTCTTCTGTCCAAACACTATGCCCTTCCCACTTTGACACAGTGCTTTATATACGGACTCATTGATTCAATGTTTTTAAAGATTGCTTTTAATTCTTGTGAACTACTGCCTCTCCTTGTTACACTACACAAGCCTTTAACCTGCTGCATGCGTTCTGCTGAGGCAGATTAATGACTCCCAGGAGAGCTGATGACAATGTTCAATTTGGGGGGGGTGGGAATCGATCTGCACAGCATGAAGCTTAGGTCAGAGATGAGTCATAGTTGTTAGGTTAGACCTGTCAGCATGATTAGTAGGACAACAACCATTTGGGGGGGGGGGGGGAGGATGGTTTTGTGAGAAGGGCATATTTGCCTAGAATAAAATGCTTTTTAAAAGCTAGAATTGCTATATAATAAACCAGAAGGGAGAACATATTTTTTTGTTGTTTCACTGCTTAAGCAATGTGACTTGAAATGAGTATTTGAGTTGCATGTTATAGGTTGAGGTACCAGCAGCTAAAATTGTGTAGCCTTAATCTGTTTAAAAATAGTTTGGGGAAATTTTAAAAATTAAGAAAATACAGTTAAATGCTGCCTTTTGTTTGGATGTATTTTTTTGTTGTTTTCAAGCTCGTTTATGGAAAATCCTTAAGGCTGAGTTGGTGCATATTTAAACCAACAACAGTAGTTTTACTGTGTAATTTTTAATTAATACAACATAAGAATTTCTCCGGTGTGATTCTTGGGCTTTGTCCTTTGAAGGAAGAGAGTGGTGGCAGGGTGATAACGTGTGGGGAGTGACTGAACAATTAGCCATGTTTAATTTCTGAAATTCATATAAGCTTGACAAATTGCAGTTGCCCAAGTTAAATACTAACTTTGGCTAGCTCTAATGTATGTGGAGCTTTGCTAAAGGATTACGTTTTCTGTTTTATCAGTTTTGCATATTTCTTCAAACTTAGGCATTGAGTATGGACGTCTTTTCTCCTGTATGTATATAAATAAGTTTTTTGCTTTGAAATGGTTTTTCCTTGTAGATTGTAGTCTCCTGTCCTTGATTGCTTTTTAGATAGTGGAAAGAAAAAGAAAAAAAAAGATCTTTCTTCCTTTCCTATTCTGGTTGAAAGGGGGAAGGATGGGATTTATCCTTTCTCCTTTGCACTTTTTATTGGGTCATATTCTTCAAATAATTCATAATTCTCCATTTATAAAAAAGTGGACAGTTTTATCTTGCATGTCACTGGCATTAAAACAGATCTGTAACTTTGGAGAAGCACTATGCTCTGTAATTTCCTTTTTGCAAGTAATAGGTATCTGCACCTAGATAATAATATAATGTACGTCAGCACATAGGCATTTAAAATGAAGCTTCAAAATATGTGGCTCCAGGATGAATTAACTATTGCAGAAACTTTTGGTTCTCAACTGACTACTTACTCATATTTTTAAAGCCTATCATGTTGTCTGTAAACCAGAGTAGTCTATGTCAGGGAGACCTCATTTAGGCTGTGTGATTCATCAGCCTTAAATAGGGGAACTGCTGTATTTTCCAGAGTAAACATTCCGTTTGTGACTTCTAAAGAATAAAGAACCTGACACTAAGATGTCGACCAGGAATTTGCCAAGGAACTGGCTAAGGCTGCATGCTCCCAGTACATGGTTGTCATGGGAGACTTTAACTACCAAGCCATCTCATGGGAATAGCATTCAGCCAAATCCGAATGGTCGCAAAACTTCCTTGCATGCTTGGACGAGCTCTATCTGACCCAAGAAGTCTATGAACCAACAAGAGGCACAGTGCTGCTCAACCTGGTACTGGCAATGGGAAATGATCTAGTCAGTGACCTAATGATCAAAGGGAAGCTGGGAGATAGTGACCATGTGCTGATCACATTCACTATTCACCATAAAGCTAGCAAGTCAGTCAGCAATGCAGAAGTCCTCAACTTCAGGAAAGCCGACTTTGACAAGCTCAGGAGGCTTGCTGGTGACACCTTAAGGGACCACAACCCAAAGGGGAGGGAAGTTCAGGATGAGTGGTTGCACCTCAAGGGAGCAATCCTGAAAGCACAAGCAGTGTCTATCCCATCTTGGAGGAAAGGCAGTGAAAGGGCACAGCAGCCCCCTTGGGTCTGCAGGGAGCTAGCAGACCTCCAGCATCTAAAAAGAAAGACCTATTATAAAGAATGGAAGACTGGAATCGCCTCAAAGGGAATGAACAAGGAAAGCTAAGGCTGCAACTGAACTCCAACTTGCTACACATATCAAAAACAATAAAAAATCCTTTTTTACATGTGTAGGGAGCTGGAGGAAAAGCAAGAGTAACACTGGACTTTTGCTAAAGCAAATGGGACAACTGACAACCGATGCCCAGGAAAAAGCCAACCTGCTTAATGAGTATTTTGCGTTGGTTTTTCACTAGCCCAAGGGACAGTTCTGTTCAATGTGGTACAGGGTGAAGGAGAATTGTTACCCTCCATAAATGTAGAACACGTGAAGGAACACTTTGAGAGACTGGACACTTTCAAGTCAGCTGGCCCCAAGGTACTTAAGGAGCTGGCAGGCATCATAGCTCAGCATGGATCTTTGAGAACTCGTGGTGCTCAGGTGAAGTGCCCGAAGATTGGAAGAAGGCCAATGTGGTGCTTGCCTTCAAGAAAGGTAGGACAATAGATCCGGGGAACTATAGGCCTATCAGCGGCCCTCTATTCCAGGAAAGGTCTTGGAAAAAAATTATCAGAGAGACCATTCTTGACAAACTGGCTGATGGCAACTGAGGGATAGCCAGCATGGGTTTGTTGTGGGTAGGTCTTGCCTGACCAATCTCCTCTCCTTCTATGACTAGGTGACATCATGAGGACAAGGGAGAATAGATTGATGTCATATATCTTGATTTTTAAAAAAGCCTTCAATCTGGTGTCCAATGATCGCCTCATGGAAAAATTGGCCAACTGAGGCCTTGGCTATATCACAGTCTGATGGCTGAGGATTTGGCTCTGAGGTTGGACCCAGAGAGTGGTAATAGATGGAAGTAAATCATTGTGGTGCGCTGTGACCAGTGGGGTCCCCCAAGGTTCTGTCCTTGGGCCTATCCTCTTTTTAACATCTTTATTAATGATGACATTGGTATCAGAAATGGACTGGCCAAACTTTGGGGGGTAGAGTGTCCACACCTGAGGATAGGATGGTGATCCATGCTGATGTAGACCTAGACAGGCTCAGAAAATGAGTGGATGAAAACCTGATGGTGTTCAACACCAAAAAATGCAAGGTACTCCACCTTGGAGGTGCGGGGAGGGGAGGGAACCGTGCAGCACGCTTATAGGCTTGGGAGCGCTACACTTGCTAGCACCACAGCTGAAAGGGACTTGGGAGTCATGATTGACTACAGGATGAATGTGAGCCACCAATGTGATGTCGCAGCTGGTAAAGTGAGCAAAACTCTGGCTTGCATCCATAGATGCTTCTCAAGCAAATCCCAGGATGTCATCCTCCTGCTGTACTCAGCCTTGGTGAGGCCACAGCTAGCGTACTGCATCTAATTCTGGGCTCTACAACTTCAAAAGAATGTGGAAAAGCTTGAGAGAGCCCAGAGGAGAGCGACGTGCATGATCAGAGGGCAGGAGAACAAGTGCTATGATGAGAGGCTGAGCACCAGGGGATTCTTCAGCCTGGGAAAGTACAGGCTCGGGGGAGACCCGGTGGCTACCTATAAGTATATAAAGGGTGTGCATCAGGACCTGGGGGAGCGCCTGTTCACCAGAGCGCCCCAAGGGATGACAAGGTCAAACAGTCACAAACTCATCCGGGACCATTTCAGGCTGGACATAAGGAATAACTTCTTTACTGTCCGAGTCCCAGAGGCCTGCAACAGACTGCCTCCAGAGGTGGTGCAACTACTTTGAACACCTTCAAGAGATATTTGGATGTTTCTTGGTGGGATCCTTTGACCCCAGCTGACTTCCTGGCCCTGGGGCAGGGGGCTGAACTCAATCTTCTGAGGTCCTTTCCGGCCCCAATGTCTATGAAATCTGTGGAAGATGCAGCCATAATATTTGATATGTAATTTGTATTGCGATTGTAAGACCAAATAAAAGGAGAAAGATTCAACATCTCATTGAAATCCATGATATGCATGGTTTTCTCAATGCCACCAAAGATATCTAGAGTTTGAGCACTCAAGAACAACCCACTTCAGACCTAAGGATGGAGAAGACATGATCAAGGAAAGGGAAGCCATCAATGCCCACTGGAAAGAGCATTTTGAAGACCTTTTCAATTGAGGCTGTTGTTGACAAGAGTGTTCTCAACTGCATCCTGCAATACCCAGTCAGAGGTGATCTCAGGATTCTTCTAAGGTGAAGAAGGCCTTGATAAGGTGAGGAAAGCCATCGAGCGGATGAACAACAACACGGCTTATGGAGCTGATGGTATGTTGAAATATTAAAGTGGGGGAGAGAGGAGCTCACATCTTGGCTCCATGCCCTTATCTTAAGGATCTGGAATGAGGAAGAAATCCCAGATGACCTCAGGGATGCCATAACCATGACAATCTTTTAAGAAAGGAGATCAATCCTCCTTGCTTTCCAACACAGAAAAGATAATTGGAGAGCCCTTCTGAACAGTCTCCTTCCACTTCCTGAAGAGCTCCTCCCAGAATCTCAGTGTAGGTTTAGGGCATCAAGAGGTACAACTGACATGATCTTCATAGCTTGCCAGATGCAGGAAACATGTTGGGAATAAAATAAACCTCTCTACCTATACATATCTGCCTTTGACTGTCAACTGAGAAGCTCTGCGGAGGGTTCTTCTGAAGTATGATCTTTCTACCAAAATTTGTCACCATTCTTTGCCTGCTCCATGATGGTATGTGGGCAGCGATTCTCAGCAATAGAACTACGAGAGATCCCTTTGAGGTTAAGATGGGAATTAAGCAAAGCTTCCAGTTGGAGTGGAGGTAAACTACCACATGGATGGTAAACAGCTTACATGGATGGTAAACTGTTTAATTTCAGCTGACTCCAAGCCAAAACCAAGGCCATCCTGACCTCGATTGAGCTCCAACACACTGATGCTGTAGTGCCTGCTTATTCAGAAGCAAACCTTCAGGCAATTGTTAAAATCTTTACTGAGATATGCAAGAAAATGGGACTGACGCTTAATGTTCAGAAGACTAAGGTCCTCCATCAGTAAACTGTTTAATGAGTAGTCCCCAGCTCAAGTAATCTAGATTCGTGGTGAGACTCTGGAGAAAACTGAATACTTCCTGTACCTTGGAAGCAAGCTCTCTCACAGTTGTGCAATTGGTGAAGAAATCCAACATGGCTTCACATGTGCAAGTGCAGCCTTCAGAAGCCTGAAGGAATGGGTGTTCAAAGATGGTGACATCAGGTTCATCAAGAAAACCAAGCTTGTGGTTTATTAAGCTCTTGTGATCCACACCTTACTGTAGAGAGCTGAGACATGGACAGCATATAGAAAGTACCTCAAGTCACTGGAGAAGTAATATCAAAACTGCCTGCAGAAGATCCATCTGATCCAGTGGGAAGACAGGTGCACCAGCATTCTTAGCATCCTTTCACAAGCAAACGCCATAAGCATCAAAGCGATGATCATCCAACATTACCTGTGCTAGGCCAGCCATGTCAGCTGGATGCCCAACTCCAGACTCCCAAAGAAAGTTTTACTCTTCCCGCCGTGGCCATCCCTAGGGGGTGGCGAATCAGGATGAAGGCCCCAGGCCCTGCACTTCAGGGGGGCCCTATGGAGCCAGCCGCAGGCCCTCCTGCAGAGCCCGCCTAGTGCTGGTGACACCACCACTGCTTCTCCTGCCACTGTCGGCTCCTTTGCATTTGAGACCCACACAAGCTGATTTGCCCCGGGCCCCACACGCTGCTAGGGTTGTGTCTGCTCCCAGCTCAGTTGAGGTGTGCTCAAGAGGAGGGCAGAGAAAGTGCTTCAAGGATATCCTCAAGGCTGACTTGAAAAAATGCAATGTCGACATCAACTCATGGGAGACTATTGCTCCAGATTGCCCCAAATGGAGGAAGAGTCTGCTGCAAGGATCTCAGTACTTTGAAACCTTATGATAACAGAAGATAGAAATGTGGGAGTGGCAGAAACAGTATGTTGCAAACCTGAATCAAGAATCTGGAGCCACTTACCCTGCAGGGAAACATGTGCTTGAGTTGCAACAGAGTCTGTTGGTTCTGGATTGGCTTCATCAGCCATTTTTGTATCCACAGATGAGGCAATAATAGAAGACATCATTCTAGACTGTGAGGGCTTGGCAGAGAAAATGATTTGGCCAGAACCCATATTAGGTTGTGATCTATTTTTCAAAAAAGAAGACTTTTTCTTTTTTCCAATATTTAAAAAGAGAGTTAATGTTGATAGGTACAATGTGTTGCAAAGGTTAAACACCAATGAAAATGTTTTGTGAAATAGAAATGAACAATTAAAGAAGGTCAGAAGTAAGCCAAATAGACACACCACCATATCCCAAAGGATAATCCTGCAAGCAATAATGACTACAGTGCAAAATGCAGAGAACTCCAAACCCTCCCTACCCTGCTTTTCCAGCCGTGTATGCTAGTTTCTTTGCAGTTTCTCTTAAACAGATGTGGTTTGGGAGGTTTGCGTAATGAAGCAGAGAGGCCTCACTCACACTTCATTGACTAGGGCTCTTTTTTACCATTTATGCAAGTCAAAGTAAGGACCAAGGAGGAAATAATTGAAGGAATGTCTGTCTGAACCATGTTACTTTCTAATATGTCAAGCAGCTTGTGAATACTGCATGTCAAGCAGCTTGTGAATACTGTGGAGGGAATATACTTGTGGGGTTGGCAGCTTTTCCATCATTTGTGACAAGTGTAGGGTAGCCAGGTGAGGTAAGAAATGATGGCCTTTTTCTGCATATTTTTTCTCAGTCCAGTCTTGTGTTGGGGGATCCTTCCATTCTCCATCCTTGCATTCTCTTGTGCAGCAACTTGCAAACTGTCCAAGGGACAATAGCTGGTTGCCTTTTATTTTGTTTTGGCTAAAGCCCTTTTCAGAGGTGGTGTTTATAGCTGCTAGTAGTAATAGTATCTTGCATTCAGTATTCTTAGTTCTTTGTTAGTGCTGTATCCCTTGATGATGATAATTTGTTGGTGGAGAGGGAAATTGAAGTGTGAAATGGTTTTAACTTGCTGGTTAGATCATCATACCCAAGGAATAGTTATCAATGGTTCAATGTCTTGTTGGAAGGAGGTAGCAGGTAGGTTTTCCAAGGGATCTGTTTTGGATCTGATACTGTTTAAGATCTTCCTTTAAAGATTTGGATGATGGGATTGAGTATGCGCTCAGCAAATTTGTGGGTGACATCAAGTTGGGTGGAGTTGCAGGCACTCAGAAGAGTAGGCTAGATCCAGAATGACCTGAATGGACTGGAGCAATCTTGCATTTGGGATGGAATGTTTGCATGCCAAATACAGACTGGAAAATGACTGGCTGGGCTGTAGTACTGCAGGGAAGTACCTTGGTATTATTCTAGACCATAAGCTAAATTTGAACCAACTATGTGCTGTTTTTGCGCGCACACAAAAAGAGCGAACAGCATACTGGATTGTATAAGAACTTTTTTTCTGTTCACTTTTTTGTTATTCAATTAATCCTTTTCAGTAGTAAATATTCAGGGGAGAAAAATCTCGAGTGGGACAAATATTGAACATGGACAAGGTTATTTTAACATGGATGTATCCAGGATATGCTGAATATACAAATTCATTGGAGAGTTAGGTAATATTTTTACCCAAGTTTTGTCAAAGAATGAGTAGAAAAAAACCTCTAAAATATTTTACTGTTTTGTTTTGTTTTGTTTTTCCCCAAGAGCTATTCTTTGTTAGTGATGCATGATGTTTAGTTCTCTGGGCTTCGAGGAGGGTGAAGTATAAGCTGCTCTCTTTGATTTTTGTGTTTAAAATGTCCAGATGGATAAATATGATGTATTTTATTGTTTCCTTTAATATTTGATGTTAAATCTGTTAACCTTGACAGAACAAATTGCAAAAGTGTTAGAGAAATACTTTACATTAGGGCCAGACATGAGAGGCACTTGGAACTTGGTAGGTAGTCGGGTGCAGTGGGTGGCTCAGCGTAGGAGTGCCCCCTACTGGTCCGCTACAGGTTGTTCACACCTAAGGTGTAGCCTAGGATGGCTACACCTTACTGTAACATGCTGGGTAATGCACATCAGAGAGAACCCTGCCCTGAAATGGTGCAACTTTGAGCTGCATAACTAGTGCTAAAAATAGTTTGAGGCATTATTTTGTAGACCATCCAGGGGTTAAGAGCTGCAGGAGCTGCCCAAAATTACCCTGCAATAAGGCCCTTACTCTCCTTAGGTGCCTATACACAAGCTGGGAGACTGCTCCAATGCGCTGTAATTGCAGTGCTTCAGAGCACACTAGATAAATAAATTGATTCTGCTGGAACAAGGTAATTACTGTGCTCCAGCCAGCCTCCACATCTTGTATTTGCATCCCCACACTTTTTAAAATAGGGGTGGTGGTGTTTTAACTAATATAGCCACTCTGGGAGCATGTGTAAAAGCTCCCCTTGGAATGGCTAGGGAAGAAAGGTCTGTATTTTAATAAATCATCCATGGTTTTTAAATTGGGCTAATTCAGAGATTTTAATGTCAACATTGATATTTTCATACAAAATAGTATGATTGTGGAGAGAGGAAATTTACTTTCTGGGCATGCTAGGTCATATTCAGTTTATTTCCTTGTTGAAACTAGATTTTTCTCTATACTTGCACTCTTCTCCCCCCCCCCCCCCCCCCCCATTACGGGATGGAGCTTCTGGCTTCTACTACTTAAACAGTCTGCTGGCAAACATATTTGGGGATTGTGGTGTTCAGACACCTGTCTGGCAATGTGAGGACTCTAATATAATTTAATAAACATATTCCATGCATCAGTAGCTCCTTATGCCCATGGTTCTCAAATTAACCTGTGTAAAACTCTGAGAGAGAGATTTTTGTTTATCTCCACTTTTTATAACAGAAATGGATACGGGAGTATGATAACTTGTCCAAGATGTCTTAAGCTGGTAGCTGATATGGGGTGGTGCTCTGTTAAGCTGCCATCTTTCCCAACACTGCCCTGTCCAGTTTACCATGATATTCTTGAATTCCTAAAGACTACACGTGGAAAAATTTGATTCCTTTTTGGGTGGATAAGTACATGTGCTGGAAAAGACTTATGAATCTTTGTAAATTTTAATTCTATTAATTTTTCCATATCTATTTATACAACATTGACTCTCTTAACTACTCTTTCCTTCTGACCCTAGAGCAGACACGCAAACCCTGTTGTATTTTAGAATTCTACTGTGCTATTACTTGAAATTATTTATCACCATTTAGGAATCATCGTGCTTCACAGGCGTAATCAAAGGGCTCTTAAATCATTTACAATCCAAACATGTTTCAAATTTTCGGATGGAAGTTGGGCATTCTTACTGATGACGTGCCACAATAAAATACCTACAAAATCATGTGTGCTCATTGATTTAACAAAGAGTTTGTCATACCTCTGAGTTTGGGCACGTTTCTATGGTGGGGTTGTTTTGTGTGCGTGGCTAATTTCAGTCCTTAAAGCAGTTCTTCTAGTTGGTCATGTCATTTTGATATAGGTGACAAACAGCATGGCTTTGGGAATAATTTTTATGTATTTTAGTATGTAGAATGTAGCAAATGAATTTGTGGCAAATGTAAATTTTTTTGTTGAAAATGTTGCGGAAAAAATGCCATGCTTTTGCATTACTTGTATAGTACACTTTTATTCACATACGATCAGCCTAATCAATTGGATAAATTGCATTGCACTGATGAACTCTCTGCTTTATCTATGAAATAATATTCTGTGGAAGGCTTGTTTGTTTTTGTTTTGACAACATGGCATCAAGGCAAGTAACGATTTAAAATCAGTCATCTGGAAAAGCATTCTGGTTAGACTGATGTGCTTGTTAGTGTTACTTACGGAGATTTGGAACAATACAGATATTGTTCCATTTCATGGTTGTTAACTGCTGCGTACATCATGTTGGACTCTCTGCTAGCTTCAGTAGGCACAATAAAGTAAGTTGGGGCAGAGAGATTCTGGCTAGGATCTAGGCAATGGTGAAAGTAGATAATAGCATCTAGAATACCAGCACAACTGTACTGGATTAGACCAGTGGTCCATGTGTGCTAATATCATGCCGCCAAAAGTGGCCACTACTAGATGCTTTAGAAGGAAAGAGCAGTATAGCCATAATTCCAAAGAGTGCCCAAAAAGAATGACTTCCCTACTGCCAGGTGGTACTTTAAACATCAAGCTGTTAACTATTAGGGGGAGACCTTTCTTGGCCTTCTCTGTTAGAGCTGTTCCAGATGAGTAAATAATCAGAAGCTCAGTAAAACAGAGACTTGAAGCACAATTTCCAATATTAGAGGGGGAGGTATCATAATCATTAGACTACTGTGCCTGTCATGTAATATTTAATTATTTATGCAAGCTGGAACACTTCTAGCAGCAGAGACTGAGGGGGGAAGAAACTGGTGCAATAACAGCCTGATGTGAAGCAGGTTTTTTTTTTTTTTTAATCTCTCACTTTTTTTCAGGAGGAAGAACAGGCATATCCTGCCCAGCTCTAGTTCTCTTTCCAAATAAAAAGGGTGTTATCTCTTTTTGTGTATCCTGATACTGAACATTTTTCCATGCCTCTGCCCACTTTCATCATTTCTTCTTTGAAGCCCTTCCCATTCAGCTGTATTTTTTTCAGGATTGTGACGAAAGCGAGAGCATAGAGGACTTAAACCACCAGGGTGAAAATATGGATAACTTGTCAAACTGGGAGAAAACACTCAGCCCTAGTCATTCCAAGCATCTGCTTAGTGAATATGCAAAAAATGAAGCTAGTGGATATAAATTATGATGTCAAAGAAATGCATATAGCATTTTATATCTGCAGCTGAGATGGAAAGAAGGACAGAGGAAATATTTGCCATAAAGTGAGGACGGAGGATACCTGGGGAGAGAAATATTATCCAAGCAACTCCTCCTTAGGTTCTAAAGTATTGCCTATTTGGTGATTGTTGTGTTCTTACTTTTTTTACCTGGGCTGCTTATGCACAGTCTGCAGATTCTGGGAATTGTACAGAAATTTGGGGCAGGCTAACAACAAATTGACTTGCACCTGGCTCCTAGGTTCCCCAAATGAGAGAGCTCTGATGGAATCAGCCAAAGTAGAGGCAGTCAAAAAATCCAAAGCTGAATCAATTCAGTCTTTGCAGGTTAGTTTAAACTGCACAGATTAAATTGAAACAAGTGAACAGACATTTACCTTTGATTCAGGAAATGCAGCCACATGCCTGCAGTGGCTCAGGCCAGAAGCTGGGGGGTGCCAGAGCACGGCACTTTGGCTGTGTGTTCACTTCCTCTTCCTGTTGCCCCTGAGGTCTGTGGAATTTGCAGTCCAGAATTATACCAACAGGACTCTGCAAGGTTGTTCATCACTTCCTGTTCTTTCTTCCAGGTGTCTGGGATTTGTAGTCCAGTCACAGCCAGCAGTAAGTTTGAGTGGGGCAAGGGGTCTTTAACCCCCCTCCCTAGTCCCAGACTCCAGCTGGGGTTTGCCTGGGTGGGGCAGTACCCCCCTGTAGAGTGTGGTGCATCCCCAGCCAGGCTTACCACCCCACTCAAAGAACTCAGAGAGCACAACTATGGGTTTCTATTTTAAATCTCCAGAGGTTTTTGTGAATCATGTTTTCAATCCTAACAATGCTAATATTATGTGGCACCCAACAGCACCTTTTTGAAATTTATCTCAAGGCACCCCTGGGTACCAGGTTGGCCTGCTTGAGATTTGTGCAACTGTATAAATAATTTCCCTAAACCTTATGATTATTGATTCCTGATGCACACACCACCCCCAATCTGAATCAACTGCTCAGTGAGCTACATAGTCTAGATACGGATTCTGAGCTGGAGCTGGTTTTTTTGTTTGTTTGTTTTTCTGTTTAAAACTGGATTGCTGGAGTTCCCTGTGTATAGGACCATCTGACAAACAGACACCCTGCTTGGAGCTACTGCTGTTTAAGCAGGTACAGATACTAAATCCAGTATGGTTTGATTTAATATTGTCCTTTTTGTTCCAGCACTGCACTAGAGTGCTGTCATATTTCTTTGCTACTCTGACTGGCATGTCAAACCTCAAATGCAAAATCATCATTGTTTGGATGGACCACAAAGGATACAAACCCTGGAAAACCTTATGTCCTGTGACAATACTTTATGGTCTCTGCAGTAGAGATCTATTTGGCCTTTTTGGTTTAAGCAACCCATTTCAGTTTTACACTGTATGTAGCTATCTTTGCTCCCATTAAATTTATTAAAGGTTTTATTGGTTTTGGTGTTTTTTGTTATGCACAATGTACTTGGATTCTCCACTGAGCAAATATTTATTCTTTCAGAAATACACGTGCAAATATATTTTTGTGGCAGGGGAGGTTGTGGGGTGTGGGTGGATTTGATTTGAGGGTTTTTTGGGGGGGTGGTTCTGGAGGGAGGAAAGATTGTTCTGGAATAAGTAATGATTGAAGACTCCTCACACTGATGAATAACAGAGCTGGTAGGTACCTTTTCTTGTCAGTAAACTGGGCATTTTTATGCTTCTAAACTTGATGTGAATCTGAGGGTTCCAATTCATTATGTCCAAATCAAATGATTATATTTTTAAAAAGCAGCACTTTAATTTTAGCTATTTATAGTCTGATTTTAAACTTAATTAATGATCAGAACCAGCAGCAAGATGATCATTTTTTGGCAGTAGAAAACTTTAGGTATATGCCTCTTAGCTGGAGATATGCATAAAATGACTAAAACTTGCAGCAGGTGAAATAACATGAATGTTTTAGAACTCTGTGCTTGGGAATTGAGCTTACTTGTCTTCTACACTCAGTTTTCCTTAACAATGGGCAATATAAATTGAAATACAGTGATTTAAAATGTTCGCTAAAGAAAGCGGAAACTTATCAAATGGATATCTCAGAATTACCGAGAGGTATGATTGATCCATGTAATTCCATTTCATAGAGCGTGTGCATAGAGTAGTGATGTAATAAACTGAATGACTTTGGAAACAGGAATAGAACTAATGAATGGAGTACAAAGAGTACAGTGTGGAGCATAAACATGGATATATGAGGGTGTTGCCTTGTAAAGTATGGCTGGGATTCTTAAAGGACTATCTGCGCGTCCCTCCCCCCCTCTTCCCCCCCCAGCTACCACTGAAAATACCAGCCTAAATATAACTAAGAGCAGAGCAAAAGTGTAAGAGGTGGGCAACACTTTAGATATTAATCTGTGGCATAACTGTACTGCTTTTTTAGAACTGTTTCTATAAACATCGATTTGTTGAACCAAGATAGTACAACTGAATTTGTTTACATTAATAAGTTGTCTATCTGTACTTGTCTGTCTATATTTTAAACTGTGCAGTTTTCCATGGCAGGGGCTATGCAGCAGCCCTGTATATTTGTATAGCACCTACCTCAGTTGAATCTTGATCCTGATTCTGACTCTGACCTTAGTGCTGCTGTAATTAAAATAACAATTTGGTGGTGGCTGGTAGCAGTGGTTAGACTGTTGCCCTGTGGGGTCAGGCCAACTCTCAAGATCTCAATATTGCACTGTTAGACAGGAGGGTGTGACACAATTGCACATATACAAACACACAAATCAATTAGGTGCATACACATGCACACACTACCAACTCAGTCACATACACATTCAGACCAGCTGAGGTACATGCATACATATCATCAGTTCAAGCATATACACACTACACACCAAAAATTAGACAACAATCAGTTGTCAATACCCACACGCTCTGTACATATACATGGATCACTAATTCGTATGTCATGCACATGATGACATACATATTCACTAATTCACATACATAGCACCCACCTACACATACACACAGGTGAGGTCCTAACTTGGATAGTATGGTATGTATGTATGTGTGTGTTTGGGATACTTGGGATACCTGCGAGAAGGTTAAGGTGAGAGAGAAACTGTAAGGAGTGAAAGTTGCTGGAACCGGGATTAGAACTGGTAGACTAGAGCGAAGATGGGCTGAGGAACTGAGGTTTGGGGTTACTTAAGGTTAAGTGGCCCTGGGGTTACTCGAGGTCACTGGTGCAAGGGAAAAAGCCCAGTGGCAAGGAGGAGAGAGGCAGGAAAGAAACTGAGGCAGAAACCTGGGAGCTTTGAGCTCGAAACCTGAGGCTGAAAGCTGGGAGTTTGGGGGGGCAGATAAGTGGTGGCAAGGAGGAAAACCCAAATTGGGGTTTCAAAACAACAGGATTATTAAACAGACAACACACTACACAGCCCCATGAAGTTATTGGTACATACATATGCACTCGCAATGGCAGCAGGAGAAAGAGACTTGGTGGAAGGGTTGGAGTCCAGGTAGGGAAGAGAACAGAGTCCAAGTCCTTGGTTGAAGAGAGGGGGGTGGTGATAGCTACCTGTCCAGGCTGGGAAGGGGTCTTTGTCCATAGGTGGGTCACTGACAGGGCCTCTGGGTGGATAGGTGGTGTGGCATGGTGCACGCCCAGATGGAGAGGGCGTCCCAAGGAGTCAGTCTTCAGTACCCCTTTTTATGGGGTAGACTATCTATGATCTCCTCTGGGGAGGGCCTGTCCAGGCAATGTCAGTCCTGTTCCAGAGGGTTCCAGGTGTTCTTACTGAGTATGTGCAGCCTTGACACAATGGTGGGTTGCCTCATCTTTTGTTTCTTAAATGCCGAGGGTGGTTCCAATGGCTGGGTTGTTGGTTCTGGTATTGATATTGATGGTTTGGTCATTCAGAGGGAGCTATTTTTTAGACCTGCTGCCATTTGTCTCTCAAGCACCCTCATTCATCCCCATTCATTCAGGAACCAAGTTACATAGGTATGAGTCATATGTTACACAACAGGACATGGGGACAAGATAGAGACTTGACAAACAAAATGGAAACTTGACATGACTTATGCTAACTTGCATATGTAGGCCTAAATCATATAGTATCAGTAAAACAGTAATATAGAAC
>NW_017728917.1:28366198-28396162 GCF_001723895.1 Crocodylus porosus
GGGCCATGTGGACTTGCCCCTTTGTCACATGCTGTGACAGTGTTCCAAGAGGTCACTACTAGCATTTTCATTTTAAAGGAGTGTCTAAAGCAGGAGCTACACAATCATTCCTTTTCATATTTTTTGTAGAAACTGATTATTTTTAGAATCAAACAAATTCCTTTTTGGTATAAAAATGTTAGTTCTGGCTGAGATGATTGATTTGATGAGCTGAAGAAGGCTGTTTGCATTTAAGTTCTGGAAATGTCTGCATAAATGCTCAGAAGATTTAGCTAGGGTGGGCCTGACTGATTTCAGCTCCCATTCAGGTTCTGTCTCTCCTCTACCTCCAAAGATTTATGTTAGCAGCTACAAAAGCAATAAGATAGAAGCTGCTTTTGCGGCACTGTGATTTATCAGTGGGAGGGCAGTGACTAAGGTGTAGGAAGTTGCTTACTATTTATAGCTATTTCTGTTTAACCCAGTATTTGCGCAGCACATGGCAGTGACTCTAGGTTTCCTACTTGTGTGTCGTGATTGATACTCCTCCTCATTAACTCTGCCATCTCATTCTCTGCTTCCTGAGAGAGCATGCCAGCTGTAGGTATCCATCTGGACTGGGCACCTGCTAATCTTTCTTTTTCTTTTTATTCTTGCTGTCTAAAATTTTAATTTAATGTCAGTGGCTTTGCAGCACATATAAGTTCTATACATTTAAATGCTGCAAAACTGTTAGATGGAAAAAATCACTGTAAGCAAAAGTGCTGACTGACTGGCAAAGTCTGCAGATCAAACTCTGTATCTGCAAAGTTGACATCCTTGCTTATGCTTCCAGGTTCATTAATCTGTTTTTCTTGGAAGCACCAGATGAAACCTCCTGATGGTACATCTTCTACGTTGTATTTATAATGGGGTCTGTGGACCATTTTTAGGCTTGTAGAGGGAGCACTTTGCAGTTAGAATCACTGTACCATAGGCTTATATATGTCTGTGTAAGAAGGAGGGGTGGCCAGTTGACTAAGGGCAGACATTCAAAAACCCTGAGCCTGAATGGATTCAATCTTTGTAGGTTAGTTTAACCTGGCTGTGCTAAATCAGTTTGTAACTGTGCAGACATCCCAGACATGCAGGCACATGCCTGAAGTGGCTCAGGCCTGAAGCTGGGAGGGTATTAGAGCAGTCTTCCTTTCCCTTTCACAGTAATGAGCTGAGGGGGGCATGGCCAGGCCTGGCAAGAAGCTCTGATTAGCCCAGCAGGGAATTGATAAGTGTTTATCACCCTTAACTCAGTGTTTATCACCCCATTAAGAAAACAACAGAATGACATTACCAGACATTACCAGTTTGTTGGTCCTTTGTTCCATCTGCCACAGCATGGACCATAGCCAGCATGTGGTCTGCTAGCTAATACACAGATGCCTCTCAGCAAGGCAGAGGTGAGGGGGAAATTCCTGCTTAGCAAGGGGTGGTGAGGGCAAGGGGAAGAGCAGCCTGCAGTCTCTGCCAAGCTCCAGTTAGGCAGCAGATGGGAGGGGCCAGCCCTGCTGTGGAGCAGAGAGCCACCCCCCCCCCAGCCCAGAGAGCACACTGGGATGCTGGGGGTGTCTGGTTTTAAGTTGAACCAGCAAGGGGTATGGGACAGGCATTGCATAAACCAGGTTGACCCACAATAGGAAAGTCTGTATTTTAGAGATCTTATACAAAAAGACTCTGCAAGACTTAATGGAGATGTAGAGATCTATGGGTGCTAGTCTTGGCTTTCCACAGCAGAGCTTGAGAAGTAGCAATTGTAAACAAATAACACCTCTCCTGAATTGGGGAGAGCCCAAGGCCTGGGTGCATAAGCAAGCCAGCTTTCCTTACATTTTGTTTTCATAATAATTTTGTTGCATAATATCTTCAGACAGGTACTTGGGGAAAAAAAACACCTTATACTGTGCTTAAATTTTGCTCTGTTTTGGGCAAGTTTAAACTAGAGGTAAAGAGACAAGGGATTGGGGTGGGGGGTAGTTAATGTGTTCTTGATTTAGCCTTTTGCAGCCTGGCCTCTGACAGGAGATTGCTCAGAGATGCTGGATTTTAAGATGTGATGATACAAGGTGCTGAAAATCCCAGCAGGAGACTGACAAATTGCATTAGACAATATCTTTTATTCTGAAGCTTCCCAAGAACTCCTAATTCTCTGTTGACCACCATCCTGCAATACTATTTCAATAAGCTGGATACTTACTGGGAACAAACAGCTATATCTGGCCAGTGCATATTTGGCAAGGAGTTTGCTTCACTCCTTGACTACACTGATAAGAGCCATTTCTATTTAAATGGCAGCAGAGGTAGATTTCCCTGTGTCTCATCCTTCCTGTTGCATTCACACCACAACCCTGGTAAGGTAGATGTGGGTTAACAAGGCTGACTTTTGTGGGAGGCCCTTAGCCCATGTCAGTGTCATCATACCAGTATCATTGCTCTTGTCCTTTCTGATTCCTTAACGTCTCTAAGCCATGAAGCAAATGTCTAATACTGATGGGGAAGAAAAGCTGTTTTGCTTATTTCTTAGTCTAAGGCTTCTGTAGCGAAGTGGCCTAATGAATAGGTATGTCTGCTATATAACAAAAAAAAAAATCATCAGTATTGTTGGGGTGACAAGGGTTTGAAGCTGTTGGATATACTGTCAGTTGAATTGTGCCTTCTGTGTTTAGCATCCAGGCCATTTCAGTACCAAGTGTATAGCGCCTTCTTTCCCCCCTCGAGGATGTATTATGTAGTCTGCATGTTATTTTAGTGTTGTGTGTAGTATCTGTTTGCCATCTGTGCAAGTTAGCATTAATCTCAA
This sequence comes from Crocodylus porosus, assembly GCF_001723895.1. Lineage (NCBI taxonomy): Eukaryota > Metazoa > Chordata > Crocodylia > Crocodylidae > Crocodylus > Crocodylus porosus. The sequence goes on from NW_017728917.1 coordinate 28,369,011, forward strand.
GGTACTGTATAGTCGGTTCATCTCTCTAAGCTTTGTCTTTCACCCTGGGAATTAATTAAACAGATGGGCAACTAAAAGCTAAGTTTTAGCAGCTACTGTACATTTATACCAAGAGGTGCAGGTAGGGCATAATCTTTAGTGTTTTCATTAAGCATCTACAAACAGGAGCATTCAGTGATAACCCAATGGGACTGTGTAATTACAATGCAAATCAGAATAGTGTTGTGTAGAATTAAGCAGTAATCCTGTAAATAAAAGTTACTCTCTGTCTGCCAAATGTCTCTGTTGTATGAATTCTGCACAACAGAAAATAAATCTCATTTTTAAAGTAAACAGACTGATTAATAAATTGGTCACTTATCATGGGGAAGTGCTTGTCAAATCTCAGCTGTTGTAAAACAAAGCCATAATAAAATATGAGGAACTTGGGCAAGGCTCCTCCCCTTCCAACCCTCACTTGCGGTAGCTGTTTCCTGCGGTACCCAACACTGAACTGAACTGTGACGAAGGTATAAATCATGTTCATGTGGCTGGTACTAATGTATGGAGGCTTTGAATGTTTAATTGAGTAGAAGTGTTGATTACATTAATACTGTTGGGCAAATTGGTTAGATTTTAATTTTATGCATGTAACTGTTCAGTTTGGGTACTGTATAGGTATTTTTAGAAGTACATGTATTCTGATTCATGTATTCATGCCCACTTTAATAACTACGAAAATGCATGTATATATGTGCATAATATTAATGGTTCTTATGCCAGTGAGATCTAGTTTCCATTTTTTTATCTGGTGCTGAAGTGTGCAGTGGGAAGAGGTAAAATGGTAAAATCATTTTAGCATTTCTTGGTTTTGGGCCTCCAGCCTGGCGGGTGGGGGGGAGGAGAGAATTAGAGCATGCCGAGGTGTCCTGTAAAATACCTTGCCCCTGCATTGCCCCCCTACCCCCTCCCATCCCCTTGGGGCCTACTGCTAGATGAGCATAGCTGGAGCACAGCATGCTGTGGTCATGCTCCCTCTATCTCTACATAAGCATATACCATCAAGGAATCCCTTCACACTGGTATTCCCTAGTGAGGAAGTCTGATTTACAGCTATTTTATGTGACTGGAACAGCATGAAGGACTGATTATGCAACCCAGATTCCAGCCAAAGATTTTTATCCCCCATGGACATTTAAAATTAAAATAATTTTTAAACTTTAATTTGAGCATACATTAAAGGTGGCATTTTATATGGAGATTTGTTGGAGACTTAGTGATAAATAATATTCATAAATGAGTTGGGTTTTTTTTATTGTGGCCATACTTGTGTTTATGATGTACAAATTTAAACTTATAAAGTCTGTCAAAAATCTGTCTTTTAAAACCTAAGCTAAGAACTTTAACATTTTGTAAAATTTAAATGAGTAAATTTTATAGGTAAGACATACAGGTGATTTAGTTTCCACATGTGCTACAAAAGGATTTCTTTCGATTTCTCTTTGTGGGTGGGCAACAGGATTTAGAAGCTTGTCTTCTAATCTTTCCATAAGTAAAGTGGAAAGCTTCCTACTGAAATACGATTTGCTCCCCTGTTTCTACTTTTCTATTCCCTTTCTTTCCTTCTCCTGTTCTCATTGAATCAACATACAGGTCTGGGTGTGTCTGCCTCTATGGCAAGGGACAACACTTGCATAAAAACTAGTTTAAGTGATCAGAAACTGGTTTAAACCTGTAACAAAATGTAAGTTCAGTGAATGTAAACCAGTTTCAAAGTGGCTAAAACTGGTTCGAGATAAACCTGGTTGAATGTAGCATCAAATTTAACTGATTGAGCTCAAACCAGTTTATGCAACCCCCTCCTGGTTTAACTTTAAACCAGAGTCCCCCAACATCTTGGCTTGCCCTGCAGCCCTGGGCAGAGCTGTGCTCTGCTCCAGCGGAGCTGGGCTGGCCCCACCCCGCTGCTTCCTAGCTGGGGCAGGGGCATAGCCAGACACCAGCCCCCTCCCTCCCCACCAGCACAGACCCCAGCAAGGTCTAACAGGAAGGGGCACAGCAGCCCCTGCCAGGCATTTCTTCTCTTGCTGCTTCAGTGGTGGGGGCATGGCCAGCCCTGGCAGTAGCCTCAAGTTAGCTAGCTAGGGACAGGGTTTAATATCCCCCATCCCTGTCCCACTGGCACAAACCCGAGCCAGGGTCTGCCTGGCACTCCCCCCTCACTGCTGCAGCAGCTGCCAGCCCAGGGTCTACCAGTCCCGACCACCGCGTCTGCCACCCTGCCCCTCTGCTAGATGCCAGAAGGAGGGGGGAAATAACTCCCCTCCCTGCCCCCTCACTTAAGACGGCCATGCTGGCTGGGCTCTGGCTATGCCCCTGCCACTGGAGCGGCAAGGGGCAGGGACTGATGGGGGCAGCAGCCCCCCTCGTAGCTTCCTGGGAAGTGCAGACCTCTTCCTGTTGGGGATCCTGTGCTGTGGGGCAGTCAGAGCTGCTGCAGATTGCATGGGGCAAGCAGCAGCATCCCTAGGGGAGGTTTGGGGGGTTGTGTTCACCCCTCTGAGGCCCAATACTGTTGCTTGCCCTGCACAGTCTGTAACAGCTCTGCCTGCCCTGCTTCGCACCGCAGTGCATCCCCCCCCTCCAGGAAAAGGAATGAGCTTCTGGGAAACGATGAGAGGGGCTGCAGCCCCATCAGGGTCACTCCCCATTTGCCACTCCACGGGCAGCGGTGCAGCCAGAGGCCAGCCAGCATGGTCCCCTTAGGTGAGAGGGCAGGGTTATTTTAACCCCTCCTGGCATCGGGCAGAGGGGGCAGGGAAGGCGCTTATTCTTCCTGCATGGGGCAAGCAGTGCATGATTGGTGACAGCAGCAGTCAGGGCTGGCAGACTCTGGCTGCAGTTTCCTAGAGGTGGAGGGAGGGTTAGGGTTCCTCTGCCTCAACAGCTTATGCTGGTGAGCATTTGGCTGCACTCCCCCACCCCTACCACTACAGCAGTGAGGGGGAAGCAACAGGTGGTCCCCAACTTGGGTCCATGCTGGTAGGACAGGGATGGGGAAATTAAATCCCTTGAGGGTACTGCTGGGGCTGGCCACACCTCCCAAGCATAGTTTTCCTGAAGCTGAAGGCATGCTCCAGCGCTCCCCCAGTTTCTGGCCTGAGCCACTGCAGGCGTGTCCCTGCATTTCCTGAATGTCTTTTCACTCGCAAATTGGTTCAACCTAGCCAGGTTAGACTAACCTGCAAAGATTGAATCATTTTAGGTTCCAACTTTTTGAATGCTGTCATAACTTGCTAACTCTGTGCACTTTGATTACTAGAAAGTGGTGCAAGTTGCATCCTTTGTATCCATCCCTTCCTTTTGTCTAAGGATTTCTACCTCTGCAGTAATTTTAATTCCTGATGGTCAGTACAACTGAGTAAACAAAGCCCATGTTACATAACTGATTGTCTTATTTTTTTCAGCTCTTGTATTCTGTTACTTTTGTTTCTATATTTTTCCCCCTGCTCTGACTTAAATGTATGGTCTTTTATTTATTTTTAAAGTGCAGTTCCTGGGGCTAGTAGTCTAATACTGCATGAAATAGGGAAGTGAGTGCATTCACTTTAGTGGCGATGGAAACTGGATTAACCCTTTAACTGCTTACAGTGTATTGGTCAAAAAAGCTATTTAGTTGGGTAGCATTAACTGATAAAAGAATTCTGCTGCCACAAAGGCAGAATAATTTCCTTAAGGTCAGAGTAATAGATCTCATCCATGATGCTTCTTTTAAAACAATAAATCATCTACTGAACCTGTACCAGGAGGCATGGTTTCTGATTAACTGGGATTGTCTTCTCTCACTGCAGAGGGTTTTCACATGCAAATGTGCCTGGATTCAATGCACTCACTCTGTAGCATCACTTAGAGGTTGTTTCAGGCATTTTCATAAGAGGACCGCCCTGATTCTCTTGGAGGCTGAGCAGGCCTCTCTCAGGGCAAGACCCTTGGCTGAAACTCAAGCCTGAGTCTCTGTATTTATTGAATAGCCAATTGACTGTCAAGCATGATGGGTGGGGAGGCTGGGGAGGCCTGTGTCTGCCCTCCCCACCTTTGGGGCTGGGCCTGCTTCCCCCACTGCTCCAGGTCCAGCCCGGCCCTCCTGTTCGCTCTGTCACGGGTGCCTGCAGGGCTGGGGGGGGCGTGGCCAGTGGTGCAAGCCTTGTCCCCCCACCCCGTCTGCTCCATTTTTGTAGTCTGCAGGGAGCAGGGGTGGAAGGGGCTGGTGCCCCCCCTTCCACCACCCTTCTGCCTGCCGGGGGGGGCTGGGCGGGGCACAGAGGCTCAGGGCCAGGTTCACTCCCCTCACCATAGCACTTTGGGACTGGGGCTGGAGCCACTCTCCCCCTGGGGGCGGTCCGGGGGACAGCCCAGCATCTGGTCCTGTGCTCCTCCTCTGCTTGCCTGATCCTGTTCCTCCCCTGGTGGTTTGGGTTCGGGCCCTGGGCTGTTCCCCTCACCCTGCTGCTGCCGCCTTCCCCCACTACTGTCAGGGCAGTGCCAATCAGAGTGTGAGTGGCATTGAGACAGCCAATCAGAGTGTGAATATAGTGTTACAGACAGACAGACTAAGGCTTTTATATACAGAGAATGTTTGAACATGCTGTGGCCAGGCGCTTGCTCAAATAATACTTTAAAGAAGAAAATAGGCTGACACTACGAATGCAAGCATGTTGCAGAAGCCTAAAGCTAAAGATATATTAGTTTTAAAAAGCTACAGCAATGTGGTGATTAAACAGAATCTCCAGAAAGATGATTGATATTGCCCAGTGCAGCATTTAGGTGCCAAGGTAATAAGCACCTTAGGAGCACACAGTTTATTTAATGCTGAGTTGTAGAATCTAGAGGCGAGGTGAGACAGCTGTCTTCTCACCTGTCTCCTCTGAGGCAGAATGGCTCCCTACTGAACACTTTAGTGCTTGGCATATTTAAAACAAGGCTAAAAGGCTTTGATCACATTGGTCAGAGGAGAGAATTGCACATATGATGGTGAGTGTCTGACTTAATATTCTTTCATTGAGTTGAATTCCTTTACCCTTGGGATGCTGATTGGCTGTCTTGGCTGACACAAGGGACTGAACCTGAGATTTTCAGAGCTGAAAGCATAAATCTGTATGGCTTGGGCTAAAAAGTTGGGCTCTGAAATTGAGAGCTGTTGCAGATCATTAGCCTCTGGCGATTGGGTGCAGGTATCTTTAACATAGCATAATTGCATGCATTCACACTCTTCAAATATGGGAAGATTCACTCCATCTTTTCCAAAAATGGAGTCATCATTCAAGTTGTGTATTTGAGAAAGGGCTTTCAAGTGTGCTCAGTGTTGACTTAACTGAATGTTACTTGAATACAAATTTCTTGTTGACTTAATGGAAATAGTTTGACTGATTCTGAAAGCTTTGGGGAAATTTCCCCCTCAAATTATTCAGCCTTCATGTATAAATCACTGCCAGTACCCTACAAATTGCTTGTTAGCTTGTCATTCGTGACATGTAATACTGATTTTTTTTTTTAATTAATTACTTTTTTTAAAACTAGACAAGCAAGATTTGCACTACAATCTGTAGACTGAGCAGTGCTGACTGGGTAACAATGGTAAATGCAGCTTGTTGTTTCTACCTGTAGAGCAATGCTTGACTAGCAAGTTTTAATCTCTGTTTTTGGCTAGTGTTGATGTGCATCCCAAGTATACAAAAAATCTGAAGCAACATCTCTAACAGGTGTTATTCATTTTAATGGTGTGTTGAATATGGAACCTAAAGAGGACATGTGTTCATTCTTCCGCTGCTGATCTCTTAATCAGGAACACAAAGTTAATATGCTTACCCTATAATCCCCAAATTACCTTTCAATCCTCTGTAGGTGTTATGCCTCAGTTAGTTAGTTATTCTGTACCCCACTACCAGAGTTCTTATAGCTTCACCCCTCCAGATTCCCCTACCACAGTTCTGAATTGCTAATACAAAATCACTTGGATATTTAAAATAGCAATGTTTAGGGATAGCATAAAAGTGGAATTTATTACAAAAGAAAAAATATAGGGGCTTACTACAGTCGTTATTTGTCATCTGGATTTAACTAGAAACATTCCAACTGTATGGTTTGACTCAACCAGTCTTAAAAAGTCTTGTCCCTTGTACCAAAATTCTGTTGAATCTTAAAAAAAACAAACAAAAAACTTGTTGCTAAAATTATGTAGGGCCTTGATATTATTTCTAATATGTTCTATTCTATTTTGTTCATTAATACTGCAGCTTTCCTAACAAAGTCATCCTTGAGTTGAAGGAGGGCTGTTGGCTAGCATTTGTTTAAAAATCCACTCTTGCCTTGACAGGTGGATTGGGTTAATCTCCCTAATTCCAATATCAACACCATGGTGCTACACAGGCAGTCCAAAAGGTATGGCCCTTGCCAGCACAGGAGCTGTGTTCCAGGACAGCATCTACAAACAGTTATTTTGGGATGGGTTTTGTGAAAAGCTTTGAAAGATCTGTTTTGTCTTTGTGTGCAATTAAACCAAATGCCTAGACTTCCTTTGTTCGCAAAATATGCCTTTATTGTTTTTATTTGTGTTCATTAGCTCAAAAGAAAAGTAGGGGGGGCTATCCATACTATATAGTATACACCCACCTTTCCTAGGTACTCAAAATGACCACTTTGCTATTTAATATATTTTACCCCACTCTTCAGGACCACAGTTGGAACTCTTCTATCTAGTGTCTCATTCAAAAATTAATAGTACTGCCCCCTTCCTTAGAGCTTTTCTGTACCCAGTTTTTGTACCAATGTAATTATACCAATTTAGAAATAGATGCAATGAAAGAGGAACAGAACTCTAGGGTGAATGCATTTATACCAGTACAAATTTAGCACCATTGCCCATAGCAGTAGAAGTACCCTTATATCGTTCATGTTTGTTAGTATGTTCACTGATTCTTGGGTAACATTTTTAAACTAATCTAAATTAGTACCAAACTACATGTAGACCCTCCCTAGATGGTATTAAGTGTTTGGGTTTTTTTTTAATTTGTAGGAGAGAAATGAAGGACGACTACATACAGTTGACTTAAGTGTCTGCGTTAGTCGATCACCCTTCAATAAAGCTATTGAATAGGATTTGGGTATATGCTTAAATCAGTTGGATTTAATTATGTGCCTAAATTCTTAGAATCAAGGTTTTTCTCTTTCTTCTCATGGCACACACAAACACTAGTCTATGGAGCTTATTGCAGTTCAAGTAGGAAAAAAAATTATGGGGACCGCTGCTAAAACATTGTAAAATATAGGTGCAGGGGGAAGATGGTGTCAAGTTTCTTGGCCAGCATGTTATGAAGCCCCACGCCCCGATTTAGAGTGCCATTCTGAGTCCTTTCCCTTGCCCGATCCATTGCTCATTATACTCTTTCCTCCCTGATTGTATTGTTTCATGATGTTTCCTGCCTTATGTGCACTGTTTGCCCTTCCATTTCTGCAGTGTGCCTTCTGGTGAGCATGTCTGACCACCTTTGTATTAGTGGTTGATCACTGCTTTTGGACTTTTCTAATCTCATCTGCTGAGATGATGACTACATAGTGAGCCTTTGTGGTCTCAGACGTTAGGCAAGGAAAAAAGATGCTCTAGTAAACGTGTAAATCTTTTCTTCTAGTTTCTCATTCCTGGCTGAAGTGCATTCTGTTTTCTTGAGTTTTCCAAAGGGAATATTACACATTTAGCATTCAATCAAACATCCTAATATGGATAGAGGTAACTTTGTGCTTATTGTTTAGGAAAGCATAAATTTCTTCTGGGATGGACTGTCTAGGTTCTCCTGTTCCCTGATAAGCTTTTACTGGACACATTTTTGTGCACTGTAGTTCAGACTTGGACTTTCTGCTTTTTCTTTGATTTGCATCTGAACCAGCCATCTTGTTGACTCTTAGAGCTTCAAATACCCTTTTAAACTACACTCAGCTGGCAAACTCAATGAAGAGACAGTTGTGCTGTTCCTTCCCTGGGTCTACATATGCATAGCACTAGGAGCTGAAGCATTTTATATTTTCTGAAAATTGTTCTAAACATCACATTATAGGAGAATATGTAACCATGAATGGGTCGTCTTAGCATTTCAAAAGATGCAGTATATCTAATTGTTGAATTGCTGAAGCAAGTTCTTGTTTTTCACCTTAGGTAAGGTGTTTTTAAGGTCTTATAAGAAACCCAGAATTAATTGTATGGGTTGAATTAAAACAAAACAAAACAAAAAAACAACTTCTGGGCAAACTTCCGTGTGTGTGCATGTATGTGGACAATACCACGGAGAAAAAGCACTGCATATGTGGGTTGCAGGTTGAAACAGGTTTTTTTCTTCAATAATATATTATTCCTGTTGTTTATATTTGAGATTTTCCGTAGATTTTAAAAGCTTTATTGAGAGTATTTTGTTCATGACTCTTGACCACCTCATACAGTGTGGCTTAATGAACAGAATACTGGGCTAAACAGGAAGCCTGTCTTCCATTCCTGCTTCAGTTAGTGGTCTGTGGCATGGACTTGTATACATCGTTTCACCTGGGCTTGCATCCCAGTCTCTTGTGAAATGGAGATGATACTGATCGCTCCAAAATGCTTTGAGATTTACCAATGAAAAATATTAACAGCTCAGGCTAGGGGTGCTCAAAAATGTTAATTATAAATGACTTCCAGAAATCAAACAGATTAAAAGATTACTGAAAAAAAAAATACCTACCCTGGCTGTCTATATAAAATATTAAAACTTTCTAATCCCTTTAGTGAATAAGAATAATAGAAAATTAGGGTTGAAATGGACCTCAGAAGAGGTCATCTAGTCCAAACTGCCCTGCTCAAAGCAGGACCAACCCCAACTCTTATCCCAGCCAAGGCTTTGTGTACCCATCCATAGCTTCTGAGGATGGAGACTCCACAACTTCTCTGGGTAGTCTATTCCAGTGCTTTACTCTCTCTTCACAAGAGAGTGCTTTACCTCATGCAACCTAAACTCCCCTTGCTGCAACTTGACCCCATTGCTCCTTGTTCTGTCATCTGCCGCCACTGAGAACAGTTCAGCTCCATCTTCTTTGGAACCGTCCTTCGGGTAGTTGAAGGCTGCTTTTAAATCCCCTCTTCCCCCTATTAAACAAACCTAGGGTTACCATACATCTGGGCTTTCCCAGATATCCTCCTTTTTGGATCCCCCCCCACCCTTTTTTAAATCCTTTTTGTTTTTTTAAATATGATCAAATGTCTGGGATTTTGAGCTCAGCTTTGAAGTTTTTACTGGATTGGCCTAGCAAGGAGCTGCTTGGGGCTGAGAGGAGCAGCCAGGCAGGATAGTAGCAGCTTGGGGCTGAGAGGGTGATTGGAGGCAGGGCGCATAGTCATCTGGCTGACATGCAGCCAGGCAGGGTAGTGGGAGCAGCCCTGGAAGCCGCATGCAGATAAGTCTGTGAGGGGTGGGGATTGGAGAGCCAGGGCTTGGGGACAGTCCTGTGGGGAGGGGGAGGGGGGAGGCAGGTGCCTGCTGGTACTGGGGGAAGTTGTCTGGGTTCCTGGGGCTGCAGCAGGTCAGGGGGAGGTAGGGAGGGTATGCCTGCCCCTCGAGAGGGGTGGGGGGACCCTTCAGGGGCAGCAGGGAGCTGTGTGGTTGAGCCAGTGGCACTGGGGCCAGTGCCCTCGCTTACAGGGGTGGGGCAGCTGGGAGGGGCTGGAGGGAGCAGGGAGCTGCAGGTTGTGAGTGAGGGGCACCAGCAGCACCAGGGGCCTGTGGGTCAGGGGTGCAGGGTGCCAGCATGGCTTGGGGGCAGGATACTGTGGATTGGGAGTGAGGGGCACTGGCAGGGCCAGCAGTCTGGGTCACGAGTGAGAAGCAGCAGCAGGGTTGTGGGGGTGGGGCTGTGGCTTTGGTGTGAGGGGGAGCAGAATGGGTGGGGACAGGGCATTGGCATATCACTTCCCCCCACAATCCTATATCCTTTCCCCCCCCGTGTGACAGGTGTCCTCTTTTGAAACTGTCCTTCAGTCTCTCCCTTATCATGTGCCCTAGTCCCCTAATCATTTTCTGTTGCCCTCCACTGGACTCTCTCCAATTTGTCCACATGCTTTCTGTAGTGGGGGCCCAAACCCGGTCATGGTACTCCAGATGTAGCCTCAGTGATGCCAAATAGAGGGGAATGATCCCTTCCCTTGAGCCGCTGGCAGTGCTCCTACTAATACAGCCAAGTATGCTGTTAGCCACCTTCAGAACAGGGGCATGCTGTTGGCTTACATTAGTTCACAGAATTGATTCACTAACACCTATTGGTAGCCATTTTTCAAGTTTACAGTATTAGGGAGGGAGAAAAATATAATTGTTTTTCATGGCATGACTTGCCAAAGCTTGGGAAGCGAGAGAGAGAGAATTCCCACAAAATATTTTTAATGTAAGGATTGACTGTACATACAGTCTTTAGGACAGCTCTGGATAAATGACCCTCCAGATAGTGATCAAGTTCTCCTCCATCTTTCTTGTCTCTTCCACTTTCTGTGCAGTAAGTAGGCTGTGTTTGGAGCTCCCTGACTAAATCTAGCCAGCTATCATCTTTTTCCAATTCCACCCGTCTCTTCCCCCTCCCCCCACGTACTCTTAACCCTAGTCTCTTCCCCTTAAACTTCAGATCTCTAGTAAATAAAGTATATGTACAAGGTGCTTAAACACACCCCTAACAACAACACAATATTGCTGTAGTTCTCTTTCATCATTTTTATCTTCCTCACACTATTTACCAATCCTCAATATAGTATGTCTATGTAAATTAGGTCTTCCCTCATCAAAAGCATGTATTTACCTGTTTGGGTCATAGGGCAGAAGCTGTTGTGGAGGAACACTTTTTTTACTATATCTGTCATGTGACAATCACATTTTATGGTACTCCTACAAATGATAAGAATTTAGTTGTTTGAGCAACACAGTTCTTTTGATTAATCTGTTACCCCATTGATCACTTCAGAAACAGCTCTGCCAAATGATTAAAAGCTGTGGTCAAAGGCTCAAAGGTTGCAAAGACAAGTATTTGCATTACTTTTAAAAAGGACCTATTCATGTTAGGAGGCACTGTTGTCACTCACAGGTTCTCCTCTGTGTACATAAAGCTACCAGAATTGGCCCCTCAATGATTATTAAATTGCCATTCTTTTTTCCATGTCATTTCTTGTTCTCCATGCACCCATCTGCAGTTTATCCTGTGTAAAATGAATTCAGTTTCAAGTTGATGCAAAAAGACAGTTGTATACACAGAAAATGTTGTTGTGTAAATAGAAAAAAGCTTGGAAGGGGAAGCAGCAGCTGCAGCTGTTCATTAGCTGTTTTTAAACATAAATATATGCACTTATTGAAAACATCTTGTCTTCAATACTGCAAGACCCCCAGTACACGATGAAGAGTAATTATCTCTAAAAACACTTTTAAATAACAATATTTTGCATGGAATGTGGGACTAACACCCTGTAAACCACAAAAAACATGAGTTTAATGAATGTGTGCCCTTGGAAAATGTTAATAGGCCATAATAAATCCTGTTGAAATAGTTAAGTTATAGGCATGGACTGTCTCGTGTGAGGAGACATCCTCAGTCCCTGCTTATGGATTGAGTCTCTTCTTTTAATTGGACTAAAGGCATCTTGGGACTGATATAACATGTGCCTAACTAAGCATCTGAGCAGTCTCAGTGAAGTCCTCTGAACTGTAGCCTTCATGTCCCTGTGGCTATGCTTCTGTTGAAACCAGAGAAACTGAAAGGTAAAGGACATTTCTTTATTGTCCTCACAAATAAATGCAAAATCACTGGGGGAAAAATGTTGGTATTACTGAGGTTAAATTAGCCTTGGAATTTGATTATTTTTCTTGATAATTCTTTGCTTTCCAGAAGCACAAAAGCTACAATTAAATACCATTGAAATAAATTATATAAATAGGTAGCAGTACAAGATGGAAAAAGTAGCATTGGCATAGTTTTAATTCATTGGAAGAACAGTCAAAATATTTCTTATACAACTATTTCATCAGGTTCTGTGGATCTGTCACTTAATCGCTGCTTAAATTTTTTTTTTTTTTTAAATATTGTAATCCTAAAATTTAACAAGCTATGCATTCTTTTGTATATCTAGATTCATGTGATTGATTGAAAGCATGCACATTAGAGAGAAATTAATCTCAAACGGGAAATACAGTTTGTGAATAAAATCCTTACAAATTGTATTGTAAATAAATAGTTTGTAAAGGCTAAGGGTTCACTGATAGAGATTTTTTGGGCTGATACCAATGGCCAATTTTATTTTATTTTTTTTAAAGGAGCAATATCAGCTGATACAAGTCTGATTCCAATATGCAGCCAGGTTTGGAGACCAGCATTGGGCTAGTACGTCTGGTATGGGAAAGGGCGTGGGGGGGTGGTCAGATTGAGGCCTCCACAGTGAGGGAGAGAGTGGGGCAAGGGCATGTGCTACTCAGCTGGGCGGAGTGTGGGGCAGAGCTGGGAGTAGCTTGTCCAGGGTGTGTGGCAGGGGGAGGGGAGCGGCTCCTGCTCTGCACACACCCTGGGAGGGCATGGGGGGCATGTGCCCTTGGATCCGTGCAGGGTGGGGTGAGATGCAACTGCAGGCTAGAGCTGTGCTGTGCTCTTCCTGGGGGTCTTGACAGTGGTGCTGGGAGTGGGGTCGGGGGGAGACTGCAGGCACCCCCAAAATTCACTATAGCCTGCCCAATGCCTCCTCCCAGCACCTCCATTGTGCACCCCAAGCACAGTATAGCCTGGCCCAGCCCCCACCGGGAAGAGCCTGGCACAGCCCCTGGCCTCAGCCTACAGTGGCATCCCACCCATCCCCACATGCAGATCTGGGGCACATGCCCCCATGCCCTCTCGGGGTGTGCACAGTGCCAGGAGCCACATCCCCCAGATGAGCTGCTTGCAGCTCTATCCTGCACCCACCCTGGCCGAGCAGTGTTTGCCCTAGCCCCTTTTCCCTTACCCCATACCAGACTTAGCAGCCGGATGCTGGTCTCCAAGCTGCTGGGCTGTGCTCCTGGCTGCATGCATGCTGCAGCTGTGTGCATGCACAAGACGTTCATCAGCCACGTTATTGGCCACATCAGGCAAAAAAAGCTGACTTATTTATTTTTCCAGTGCTATCAATGTTCCGTACAATTGGTGCAGATCCATTATCAAGCTGATTATATCGGCGCGCCTCTAGTAAAGGCATGTACATTGTAGCTTTGCAAGTTGATATTCTGTGTAGGTATAACTTAGCAAGTATTATCAGTCACTTCGCTTCTTTTCTCGGATAGTTTTTAATATGTGAATTGCATGGTAATCAAAATTTGTCCTGACCAGTTCCTCTGAAATAATTGTGGTCATCTTCCTTTATTGTACATGGACTTTCATCTAGGATATTAAATACAGATCTTGTACAGTAAGGCTAAACATTTTTAAATGCTACTGAAGTACAGCATTATAAAGCACTTCCACTATTTGATGCAAAGTATTGTATTTTAGATGATATACGGTATTGCATTTATTTTCAAATGGGTTTTGTATACAAGCTGCAATTTGGGCATCAGTTGTCACAGCACTTATGGACCTGGATGACCTTAGTAATGTGGCATGGCTATTAATCTTATTGCCTTTTTAAGAGCAGTGTGTGTTTGCAAAATTGGGACTTTGGACTCTTTTGAGCAATTTAAATTTTTTCTTCTGTAGTGGGCCTTTTGCCTTGCTGAGATTAATCCATTTATTAAGGAAACATAAATTGGAGCATTGTCTGCTGATCAAGTGGAATCTTAAGGCTGCAGGATTGTATTAGGAAACCCAAAACAAAGGTGGTTCTTACTCTGTACTTCCAAAAGCAACATCCTTCAGTAAAACACTACTTTGGAATGTTTTGTATACCTTCAGGTGCGGACAGATGATACTTACTTGTTTACATCCTTTCTGTAGTGGGGGACCCAAAACTGGACATAGTACTCCAGATGTGGCCTCACCACTGTAGAATGCAAGAGAATCATTACTTCCCTCTATCTGCTGGCAATGATCCTACCAATGCAGCCCAGTATGCTGTTAGTCTGCTTGGGAACAGGGGCACACTGCTGACTCATATATCCATGTTATTATCCACTGTAACCCCCAGGTCCTTTTCTGCAGAGCTACTGCTTAGCCAGTCAGTCTCAAGGCTGTAGTGGTGGATGTGATTTGTTCCATCCTAAGCTCAGGAGTTTGTACTTTTTTTCTTGTTGACCTTATGAGATTTCTTTTGTCCTAGTCCTACCATTTGTCAAGGCCTCTGAATCCTAGCACTACCCTCCAGTGCGTATCTACTACAGTCCCAACTTGGTGTCATTCTTGAACCAGCTGAGGGTGCAATCCATCCCGTCTTCCAGATCATTAATGAAGACATTGAACAAAACCAGCCTCAGGACTGATGCCTTGGGCACTCTACTTGATACTGGCTTGATTATTACCCATTGAGCCTGACAATTCAGCCAGCTTTCTCTGCGTACCTTACAGTCCATTCATCCAAACCATACTTCCTCAGCTGGCTTGTAAGAATGCTGTAGGAGATGGTATAAAAAATCTTGCCCATGTAAAAAGCCAAAGTATATTATGTCCACTGCTTTTGCTTCATCCACAGAGCCAGTTATCTCACAGAAGGCAATTTAGCTGGTCAGGCATGATTTGCCCTTTCTGAATCCATGCTTATTGTTCCTGATCACCATCTTCTCCAAGTGTTTAGAAATGGATTCCTTGAAGATCTGCTCCATGATTTTTCCAGAGATGGAGGTGAGGTTGTAGCTCCTTGGATCCTTCTCTTTCTCTTCTTAAAGATGGGCACTATATTTGCCCTTTTTGAATTGTCCAGGACCTCCTCTGATTGCCATGAGTTTTCAAAGATAATGGCCAGGGGCTCTGCAATTATATCTGCCAGCTCCTGCAGCACACTCGGATGCATTGTGTTCAGCTCCATGAACTTGTACACATCCAGCTTTTATAAATATTCCCTAATCTGTTCTTTCACCACTGAGGGCTGCTTATCTTTTATGAAAATGGCGCTGCCTAGTGCAGTAGTCTGGGAGCTGAACTTGTCTGTGAAGATCGAGGTAAAAAAGACATTACTTCAGCTTTTTTCATAGTCTGTCAGTAGGTTGCCTCTCCTATTCAATAAGTGACCCATACTTTCCCTGAGCTTCTTCTTGTTGCTAATGTACTTATAGAAACCCTTCATGTCCCTTGCTAGCTACAACTCTAAGTGCACTTTGGCCTTCCTAACTTCATCCCCGATTAATCGAGTCTGCTCTACTGTGTTCTAATTGGAATGTGTCAGACGTGTAAAGGCGGAAGAATCCAGACATGGATAAGCATGCAGACATGCAGGCTATTTACGATGGGCTTAATCTTCCTGAAATGTTTCAAAAGCCCACCAAGAAAATCAAGTGCTATTTTGAGCTAGTCCTCCGTGAACTAGCTTAATGTTATACCGGGACACAGAGCATTCCATACCTAGTGTCTGGCCAGTCCTCTAGGCATCCCAAACTGTACCACTTCTCAGTCCTCCCCTCTTCCCAGACACTTGCAGGGCAAGCAGCTGCTCTAGAATACAGCTAGGACTCTGTTGTCCAAACCCTGCTTGGAGCTTCCCTTTGTCCTTAACTAGGGTGGGCAGAACATGGGAGCAGAATAGAAGACTTGTATTCCTCAAATCAAGTAAGAATTTTATGTCCCTATCAGCCCTTCTCCCTGTCTCCATCCTGTTTCTCCAGCCCTTCCTTTTCCCTGCATGCTCAGGAGCATATGACCTTCCCTTCTGCCCATCCTGCCATTGTCCCTGCTGTCCCCAGCTAATCCAGGGGTAGGGGTGTGCTCTAGAGCCACTGCAGACTTGCTCCAGCTGCAGTCCGTGGTAGCAGCAGTGACCAGCAGGTTCCTTGTCTCTTCCTGGTGTCTGGGATGTTCCGAGCCAGCCCAGGACAAAGTGTGGGAGGAGAAACCTACCTACTACGTCTGCTGACCCCGACTAGGCTTATCTGAAGCAGGCAGGAACAACTCTGGAGCCTCCCCCACCAAGGGGGTTGTGACAGTGCTCCCCGCTCTAGATCTGCCACTGCCAGGTGCTGGAGGGCTGTGTGGTCCGCTGCTTGTCGCTTCCATGGGGCTGCAAGCTCTGGTCCCCAAGGATCTCAACACCTGCCTTGAAAGGTAAGCTGTCCGTTTTACTTCTCTGCTAGAGACCTTGTGCTCTGGATTGCCAGGCTCATTTGAGGTGAAGGGAAGTAGTAGAGGAGAGGGGAAGCTTTGTAGTTTGTGCAATCCCTAAAATGTTAGGGTTCTACTTGGTACCCTTAGTGTACATGTGGGCTGCTGTCCAGGGACAGTTGTGAACCAGTTCCCAATTGGTGATGCTCTTGGAACGATTCAAGTGTTATGTCTGTCCGCACCTTCCACTTGAATTTTTGGCTTTACAGCTTATCGCTGTCTTCCCACTACTCTCACAGAAATGGTTATCTGCAGTGGACTGGCAGAATTTGCAAAAGTTCAAGTATTTTTTGAAGGCTTTATGTCAAAGTCTTTTGTATACCAAATATTCCTTTGCTCTTCTCTATATCTCTCCCTCCTTTAAAGTAATAGAAGTGGAAGAATTTGCACTGGTCTCGTTTGGGAAGGTAAGTGTGTAACCTGGCTGATGATTATTGTCATCTTATTTATTTTATTTAATTTTGGTTTCCCTGGCTCTAGGTTCCTCTAGGATGAAGTTGTATGCTGCAAGTAGTAATCAATGCCAATGTGAAATGATGGGAACTGAGGAATTTAGCTAACAAACAAATATTTCAATAATCCTATTAGAAAAGTTGGCAAGGGCAGAGTCTTTTTAAAGGGAACCTCAAAAACCTCTCTCTTCCTTTCCACTTACCACTACAAGTAGTCGGACAGTTACTTCTATGCTGGCTTATTGCTTTACCCATAGTGGGCACCTGTGTTGTATTTCTATGGTTCTTCATTGCTGGTTGATAAGAATAAAGACTGGCTGCTCTATTGGGTGTTCAAGGGAAAGGGTACAAAGAGCTTCCATGTCTTCCTTTTCAGACTCCCACACAAGCTGGCCATAGTCAAGGTCCTTCTTAGAAGCAGCACTAGTTCCCTTTATTAGTCAAAGCTGTTTTTACTCGTGTTCCTGTATGCAGAACTGGCCAGCTACTGAAGGAGATCTGTATTGCAGAGCTGCCCTTGTGTCATCTGCCTCAGGAGGCACAATGCCTTTCGCAGCTCATGCTGAAGCACTCTGGCTACCCATCACCCTGGCTGAAGCAATTTACATAGCATATATATTTAATTCTAATGGCAGTATAAATATTGTGGCACTATCTGGTGGAGCAGAGACAATGTACCTGTAGAATTAGCCATAATAATAGCATATCTAATGTGATATGGGAATGAAATCCTATGAGGCTTTCCTCTTAGTTACTCAGAAAAGACATCTGTAAACAGTAGACTGTATCCATGACAAGTTGCAACTAATTACTTGACTTTTCAGCATGTCCAAAGGTAATTACTTCTTACTTTGCCATTCTTATATGTTCATGGTTGGTTATAACAGTGCTGGGTTGGCCACTTTCTGCGTGGTAATTACTGGCACATTATGACTATGGCTCAGGTCCTCAACTTCTCCAGCTGGTTATTTAATAGCCAGAAGGTCCTGGTTCATGAGGTCACTATTGCCTAATTAAAGTATTTAATTGTTCATAGATATTTGGTTTGGTAATATATTGATGGAAGGAAGTGCACAGCACTTTCTTTAATTTGATATTGCAACTAAAAATCCCATGCTTATTTGATCATCATTTGTAAATGTGTTTTATTTGCCTCAGAAAATAAGTCTTGCACAGAAAACCAAATTTTTATCATCTTGGTTACTGAAGCACCTTGGTCTATAGACTGGGCAGACCTACAGAGCGGTGCTAGCTGAAAAATGATACCTTGATTCAGCAGTTTCAGAGCCTTTGGACATATTTTCCCTGTATTGGTATCTGTTTCCAGGATTTGGAGGTTTATCATAAAGGAAGCAGATGTCCTTTTGCTCTTTCCCAAATGAGCAGTTGTAATGGGCAGATGTGATGAAAACAGTTCTGGCAGCTTGAGTGAAAAGGAAATTGAGGAGGAAAGCTGTGAAGACCTGGTGTCTGCACTTTGGGGGGAGGAAACAAAACAACAGGAACAAAGAAATGAGAAGTGATAAGCTTGTGTAATAGGAAGTTTCTGCAGTGCTTTTAATTTCTTTTGTCAGAAGGAATTTTAATGACCATTATTATATGACCATGATTGGCTAGTTTGGGGAAGCTGTTTACATGGATGTCTATCAGAAAAGCTTGCACTAGTATTCCTAACATGATGGACTCTTGGTTCTAGATTTGAATTTTATATAGTGCACATAAAATATTAACAGTATCAAAATGTTTTCTGTTGTACTTTGACCTTAATGCATTGTAAAGCACAAGTGGGAATTCTGAGACCTTGTGAAACAATGTGGGTAGCAAACTCTGTAATAACCCACTTATGTGAAACAACAGCACTGACTTTCTATGTAAAGCCTTTTTATACAACCAGGCTCTCTTGTCTAGTGCTGTATAATCACTTGGTGCATCAGCCCTTTGTGACAAAACACGCTTCATGGTAGAATTTGCATCTAGCAAGTATTTTTGCTTATGAAGCTTTGGAAATGGGCAGTGCAAATTTACAATGTTTTGGCCCAGCCAGTGATTTAAGGCAACAGGTGTAGGTTCTTAATGTGACTTAAGCAAATTAAGGAGGGTCTAACCTCTTTCTAGTGGCGAAGGAGACTAGTCCTATTTCCAGGCAGAAGCCTTCTGATTTGTCAGCTTTTGTAAAATAATTTTATGTTGTAGTATTATTTATTGGTTAACCGCTGTCACACTCCTATTAGCCTTTAATAGACCCATATAGCACCTCTGCTTTCCTCTTTCACTCTCCACTCTAAGATGATAATGAGATGGGCAAAAGGGAGGTGGATGTTCTGCTAGTGGGTTGCACTATACAAGTTATCCAAGTACATTTCCAGGGCTCCTCCCCCACATCCTGGTCTTACATGCTTCCAATTTTGGTGTTTCTTTGGCCAACAGGATTAACCCCAAACTTTCTGCTTTACTTTTCTCTTGACATGTCGTTTTTGGGGGGTGCACCCGCCGGGCCTCGATTACTTGGTCCCTTGCCGCCTTGCCCAGGGGCCTGGTGGTAACCTTCCACTCCGTCTCTTAAGGGAGTAGTCCTCGATCTTCCGCTTCAGGCAGTCTTCCCCTCCTTATCCCGCCTGCCACGACTTCGATGGTATTTCAGTGGTGGAGGGGTCTGGTTGCCTGACGCGGGCTATCTCCCAAGGGCTGAAGCGCGATGTTCTTCGCGAGGCTCCACCATCCCCTGCACCTCGCCCTAGACCCCGCCTCAGCAGTGTGCTATAGGGGTTGCCGCCGGCTGGCCCTCTGCTTGATGTAGGGTCCCTCTGGGTTCCAGCTAGGCTCACACCGGGGCCCAGGAAGCCCTGGTTCCTTCTCGGCCAGTCTAACCTTTAGAGACCTTGGCTCCCTCTAACTCAATAGCCCTGAACAGTAATAATACAGAGAACAATGCCAACAAAACAAGCCACACTAGTAGTGAAAAGAAAATGCTAAATTAACCTCAAGGCTGGAGGGACCACATCCCACAAAAAATAAGCTAAGCTCCCTATCGAGGGAATATTCTGCCAACGAATTTTGGTCAGGGTCCTGTATCCTAGACATAGGGTCTCAGTCACTCTTCCTGTAAGGATCCCGTCTTAACTCCTATGTCCGTCGTCCTCCACCTGCGTTGACGACGCCTTTAGCTTCGGCTCTCCTCACGCCCCCAGGGTTACATACAGTCGAGACACCTGGGTCTTGTCAGGACCAACAGCAGCGTCTTCCCCTGGGCAGAATTCAGATTCCTCCTGTGAGATGGCAGCAACGTTCTCCAGCTCCTCCACCTTCCTGCTGGAAGCTCTGGAGCTCTTCTCCCCATGCTCTCTTGCTGCCTCTCCTCCCCTTCTGCCCACTCACTCTCCCTTCTTATCTTCCCGCGCTGGTTCTCCTCCCCTGTTTCCCCAGCTGTTTCCCCTTTAAACAAACCACGCCTAATGAGCCGCGCGGGACCCGCCGCCACTTTCCGCTCCGCCGTGATTCCTGCTGCTGCTTCCAGCCCCGCCGCGATTCCTGCCGCCGGTAAGTTGTTTTTGCTTATTCTTTCTTCCCCTTTCCTTTCCCTGTGGTGTGCTGCCCCCCAGGGTCCCCCTTGGACCCTTTGGGGTTCGTGCCTTCGCTGTGCCCCAGGACAGGGGGTCTTTCTCTTGTGTGGTAATTTTAGGCTTGAGCCAGTTGGGTTCCAGATTAGATTAATTTAAATTAATTGTCACCCGACTTGGTTATCCTGCTTGAGTTTTCCCCCACCTTCACCCCCCAGAAGATATTGTCATCTAAGCATTCTGCTGGGTTTATCTTGGGTCCTTCTCAGTGCAATAGAATTCCCCTCATCAATCAGTTTTCTTATTTGATCAGTCCTTAATGCATTTCGACGCCTCGTATAACGCTGTCCAGGCACAAATCAATCAATTAACCTCCTTGATCATTCTTCAAGTGATTGCAACATCTTGCACAACACAATTCATATTATATTTAAACAGTTATTTTTCTTGATAAACCCTCAATTCCCTTACAATAACTCACATAACATAGTTCATTCTGTAGTTAGTAATTGATCTTTCTCAGTCAGTCCACAATTAATTTCAATGCCTCGCATAATATAGTCAGTGGTCTAATGAATCAGTTTCTTAATCAATCTTCAGTTAATTTCAACTCCTCACATAATATAATCTATTCTCCCCCTAATCAATCTGAGGCATGGCATATGGTCACCTACTGGGATTTCTTTTGTTCTTTGTTGGAAGAGGTTTTCTCACAATCCATTTGGGACATGTCCTTGAGATGGTGGCCTTGGCATCAGTCTCCTGCCGCCAGTTCTGTGGTCAATGTCCTTGTTCTCAGCTCTGTCTCATTCATGCTTCCCCGTGAACCATAAGGTATGTGTCTCCCTTCACTATCCCCTTTTCAGGGTCTTCATAAGCTGCGCCGGTCCCTGTTTGAGGAGGACCAGAGCTCCCTCAATCCTATGGGAGGTAGTACCTGCTGTGCCTGCCTGTGGCATGGGTGGTTTACCCATTTGGTGTTGGGTCGAATTTTTTTTCCCTGGCTCCAGCTTCCTTGGCAGCCCTGTGTCCTGTCCAGGCTCTTCACAAGGAATGAGCATAGTAGGGTCCGGGCTCAGCCCCTGCTACAAGGAGCTATAAATATGTGCAACACTCCTTTCAAGATTAGGGTTTTGCTATTAAAGTTTCAGAATGTTTTGCGCAGTAGTGGCAGCTAACATTGATCTTTAATCCAATGGCTCTTGTGACACTTGGAAATCTGAAAGGTGAGTTTACAGAAATGTCAGTGGAATTATGATTATGTAACCAAGTCCATTTGCACAATCATTCTTAGCTTAGGTGAGTGTCCCATCTTGGCATATTTAAGAAACTATTGTGGAGGAATAGGCCTAATGGATTTTGAGAGAGCTAACACAAAGTAACATTTTTTTTAATAAAGACCTGTACTACTTCAGATGCTGATTCCAAATGAACTTTGCAACACAAAATAAGTAAGGGAAGCATTATATTGGGATCACTCTTCCTTGGACTGTAAAGTAGTCTTTCTGCATTAACCATTAGCTTCTTTCCTAGAAGCCTGCCTTCCCTATATGTTGGGGGAAACTAAGTAAAGTTTTGTTCTGCTTTCTTATGGGCTTTTGAGCAAGTTCTTCCAGGTATTTTCTTTATGTTAAGGAAGTGGGGACATAAAGAAAGCATGACAATTGGGGTCCACTTTCCGAATCCTGATAGCTGTCCTATTCATTTTGCCCCCTCATTTTGTACTTTAATGCTTAGATTGTGGGGGAAGGTAGATATGTATTCTGCAGCATGTTCCTTTTTCTTGTCTGTTCAGTTTCCAATTCCTCATCTGTATTTTGCTGCCATGATTCCCACCCCCCCCACTACCTTCACATGGTCATCTATGAATTATGATAGGCAGAGACAACTGCTTGTTTGGATGGGTATGTGAAGCACTACATTGTATACAAGGTTTCACTATAGCTCCTCACATTTTTTGTGAACCTATTGCTGTGGCATGCAGTATATGTTCCCTCTGGTAGATCAAGTACAAAACTGCCACTCTTGAAAATTTGGGAGCATATATTTAATGCCCTTTTCCCAGTCCTAATCTCTCTTCCCTGAAAGAACCAGAGGTCAAAGGTCCGAAATACAGGTTTGAAATTCTAGTACTTAAGCAGGTTGCTTCAGTACTACTCTAAATCCATTCTAATTACCTTAGCTGTAACAAGTCTCTATCCTATTTAAGCTGGCTCTCCCCCAAACATGATATTGAATGTATGTACTATACATTATTCATTAAGGTGTTAACGTCAGGATGACTAGCTGGGCAGTGATGAAAACAGTGAGACTCTTGGGCATTTGTACTACACCTTTATTTCCTTTACAAATCTATAGATACCTGAATGCATGGGGGGAAAATAGGGTTAAAAATAATCATCATGATCTACTGGTTATTTGGAGTGCTTGTTTCAATGTTTATTGCAAAATAGACCTGTTTCATTGAGTTTCTTATGGGAGTAGGGTTTTCCTTTTGTATTTGATTGTTTTTTGTTTTTGTTTTGTTTTTTAATTCCTCATTCAGTTAAGTTAGAGTGAAAATTTTAAGTGTTTAGAGAGTCAGTCTGCCAGGACTCAGGCTTCTGCACCCAGTGTGTTGGTACTGGCACTATGCTGTAACACCAAACATCACTATAACAGTGGTTTACAGACATTCAAAGTAACATTTGGCTTTTATATGCATACTTTTTGGTCCTGCAGCGCGCTGGAGATTTGCTGCTTTAGAGCAGATGTGATTAATAGAGTCTGCTCTGCATGTGAGATGATGTGCACTGCACTGTGTTGTGTGCAGTTCTGTAAGCAGTGAAATGTGTGTTAGTGCACAGAAAATGGCAGCAATGCACTTCTGAGCTAAACCGCCTTCTGTGTGTCTTAGTTCAAAAGGGCACTGTTAGTTCAAAAAGGCATTTTCTCAGTGCTTATGCACATTTTGCTACTTATACAACTGCAAGTGTCACAGCACCGGGTGTTTCTGAAAGCACCCGACACTTCGGCACTTGCATGTGTAAAAATGCCCGCTGTGACTAGTCGTATTTGCATCCTATGCAGCAGCAGCAAGTTGAAAGTTCTGAGCATCAGTGATGATGCTGAGTGGATGCTATCAACATGCTCCTGCAAATCCTTTCAACATGCTCCTGCAAATGCCCCAAACCACTACCAAGTCTTCACCAAGTCACGTGTCCCAGCCCTCTAGCTAGTTTTGTTGCCCTCTGCTGCACTCTTTCCAATTTGTCCACATGGGGGCAGGGCAAAACTAGGCACACTGCTCTAGATGTGGCCTTACCAGTGCTGCCTAGAGGGCAAGAATCACTTCCCTTTATCTGCTGGCAACACTCCTACCAATACAGCCCAGTATGTTGTTAGCTCACATTCAGCTTATTGTCTACTATAACCCCTAGGTGCTTTTCTGCAGAGAGATTGCTTAGCCAGTCATCCCTCAACCTGTATTAGTGCTTGGGATTGGTCTCTCCTAAGTGTAAGACTTTAAACTTGTCCTTATTGAACATCATGAGATTTCTTTTGGTCCAATCTTCCAATTTGTCTAGGTTTCTCTGAATACTAGGCCTGCCCTCCAGTGTATTTACTACTCCCCTCAGCTTGGCATCATCTGTGAACTTGCTGAGGGTATGCTCCAGGTCGTTGATGAAGGCATTGAACAAAACCAGTCCAAGGACTGACTGCTGCAACACTTCACTTGATACTAGCTGCCAGCTGGACATCAACCCACTGAACATTACCTTTTGAGCCCAGTGACCAAGCCATTTCTCTATACGCCTTACAAATGATTCATCCAAGTCATACTTCCTTAGCTTGCTTGTGAGAATTTCCATACTCTTCTGATGAGATATTGAAGAATATATATGCAAAACCTTTTGAAATGTCTGTACTTTCTAATTGGGGCTGATTCTTAGAATGGGCTGATTCTTACAGATCAGTAGCAATGTCTAAAAAGTTTTATACTATCCTTATACCTTTTGTCTCTTTGGGTTTACAACTGCAACAACTACTTCCCTCAAATCTACTGTGGACTACAACTAAAAGAAAAGGGAACAAATATATTGGATGCAAGGGATATCCGTCTTCATTAAAGGTCTGATTTCTTCAGTGTATATTAGAAATGAATGCCATCTTTCATTCCTTTTGTTCCTGCTACTACTGAAGCCTTGGAAAATTCTTTCCCACTATAGTTATATCACATTATAGTTATCCCACATTAGCACCCACAGCAATAGATTTGAACTAGATTCATCTTCTAGAAATTCACTAAACTTAAGTTAAAGTTACTATGATACATCTGAGGCAGCTTACCCAACTGTCTCCTTAGGTTTGTCATTACTCCTGGAAAGCAAATTATAATGATCGTTATCTGGAGCCTTTCTCTTAGTCTACTTCTTGTATTGGAGAGCAAGAAAAAGAGAAGCTATTTTAATTCCTGTCCTTAAACTATCCTATTGAACAAAAGAATATTTCTTTTCAACTTTGAACTTTCAGGAGCTTTTAAAAAAACTGTCAAGTATACTGCAAGGAGCTACTTGAAATATTAGGGTCAGAGTTGAAAGGCACCTCCAAAAGACATCTAATCAAACTCAGCACAGATGCTGGATTTGCTGTCCCTGAACCATCCCAGGCAGATGCTTATTCAGCCTTTTCTTGAAAGAGACTCCACAACTTCTCTAGACAGTGTTTGTTCCATTGTTGTATTGTTCTTATAGTTAAGAAATGCAAACCTGAGATATTATCTATTTTAAATCTACTTCGTTGTAGCTTTAAACCTGCATTGTATCCAGCCTTCTATGGCAAGGGAGAGTAGTTTTTCTCTATCTTCTTCATGGCAACCTTTCAAAGTATGTAATAACTGCTATTGTATCCCTCCCCCCATATCGCTCAAAATGTCTTACCTTCAAACTGAACCCGCCTAGCTCCTTCAGCCTTTCATTTATATAGCTTGTATTTCAATCCCCTTATTTTCATCGCTTGCCTCTGGATCCTCTCCATTTTCTTTAACATCCTTCTTAAAATGTGTTACCGAAGACTGGACATCAATCCACACTAAATAGAATGTCATTATCAGCTCATGTGCCTTGCATGCACAGCTTTTCTTCATGCAGTATGCAATTAAAAGTTGCACTTGTTTTCTTGTTGTACTGTGACTCAAGTTGGATTTTTGATCCACCTTTAAACCAAGGTCCTTCTTGGTATTGTAACAACTAAGCCAGTTATTTTTCATTCTGTATTTGTGTTTTGGACTTTGTTTCCTATGTGTAAGAACTTATGTTTGTTTCTTGACTGTCATTATGTTGATGTAGCCCAATTCTCCAATTTTATCAAGAGCCTTCTGAATTTTAATCCTATCCAAAGTGTTTGTGACCCCTCATAGTTTTATCTGTATATTTGATTAGACACAGTCCCTATTTCTGCATCTCGGGTATTAATAAAAAGTTAAACAGAGGGCCCAGGTTGCACCTCTTTGGAGACTTGCTTGAAGCGGCCTGGCTCTGCTTTTCCGCAGCACCTCAAATTGCTTTGAGGCACCACAGACCAGACGTGCGTGCTTGTTGGGACATGCCCATAGGATACAGATAAATGGTAGTATTTGTGTTGATGTAGCTGTGGTGGCTCAGGAAAGATGAGAGGTAAAGCTTTTCTGGGGTGGCATCATTTATTAGACCAACTGCATAGATTGAATAAAATTAGGAAAGCTTTTGAATGCAAGAAATTTTTCATCAGGTCTGAAGAGAGAAGCCAAGCACAGCAAACATTAAGAGGCGAAAGTATAGCTGGGGAATTGAAGGGGGAGTAACAATTATTGGAGGTCCTATCCAGTTTCTAGGTCTGCTCTTGACATTCACTGCCTCTTTGCCATGAAGTTGTGGGGGAAAGTATTGGAGAACTATGGGATTCTGGAGCACCTCTGGGTCCTCTGTCTAGATGGAAGCATTAGAAAAACTGAAGCACTTCTGAAGAGTACTGCATTCCAAGAGGTACACTCTTTGGAGTGCTTCAGCCACATTTGGAAGACTTTTAAAAAGGCATGTACTTTTTCTACAGTTTTTCCTTTTGAAAGTGTTTTAAATGCCTTTGAAAAGTTCAGTCGTTACTTCTGTCTACACACTGAGCCATTTGTGAAAGAATGTCTGGTACATTTGCCCAACTATTCTAATGTAACTAGCCAATTGCCCATCAAGAATGACAGGGGCGAGGGGGCTGGGATTGTGTGGTGGCACTCTACGGCCCGTGCTGCTGCGCTTCTTCCTCTTTCAGGGAGTGGGGTGGGGGAGCAGAGGCCAGCGCTGTCCAGTCCTTGGCATGGCTTTGGAATCATGGCAGTGCTCTCCCATGCTTTGAGCACTTGGTTTGGCTGTGTCCATCAGCCAGACAGAGTGTGAATAAAGTGTTCCAGACAGACAGACTTAGGCTTTTATAATATTAGAATAAAAGGCTTAGTGCTTCTGTCTGTGTGTCTGTCTGTCCATAATGCTGGGGCCAACTACGCATGTGCCCTGGAGAGGGCAGGCAGCAATTGGCTGCATGGGCCCCGCCCTCTCAGGCAGGGAGCCAGAGGCGAAGGAAGCCCTTAAGCTTTAAAACTGTATTGACTTGCCCCAGCTCCTGTCAAAGCTGATGGGAGTCAGGGACAATAGGACCCAAGAGGAGCCTCAGCAGGACTGAGCAGCCCAGCCCAGCCCACCCCCCAGTAATTGCACTCCCTGCCTGTGGCACTGTCTATATCATGTGGCCTGACTGCATAGCCAGAATGGAGCTGCCAGTAGCGTGGGTGTGTGTGTGTGGGTGTCTGGTGTGGGTGTGTTGTTGGGGGGAGGCGGGGGGA
>NW_017728917.1:28396262-28423570 GCF_001723895.1 Crocodylus porosus
GCCAGGGGCAGAGTGCATGGGGGTCTGTATGTGCTCATAGAATGAGTTCCACATGCACACCCACATCCATATCCCTTCACACAGCCCAGGCACCTTCCCCCCCACACACAAGCCCCTACAAATCCCACACCTCGCATATCCACACCCCCCATGTGCTCCCTCACCCCACATACCCACACATCCACAGCCCCCGACAAACATATATGCACCCAGCCCCACAATATGCAGGAGTAAAACTGAATTTTAAGCTATTGTGCAATCATCTCTATGTGTACACCCTATGCACCATATGTGGGTGTATGTGCATGGGGGTCTATTGTGCAATCATCTCTATGTACACTACAGAAACATGTAAGGATAATTTAAAAAAAAAATCAAATTAATGAGGTTTCCTTTTTATAATATAATTTGGTATTTTTCTGGTTCCAAGATGTAGCAATCCCTTGCTGAAAGGAGTACTTCTGGGGACAAGGGGATGGACTTCTGGTGACAAAGCTCAGGGGTTCAGGGGTGGGACTTCTGGTCACAAGATGGCAACAAGGGGATGGGGCCCCTACCAAGGGGCAGAGCTGTCCACATGGCCTTTGACAGTTGCCAAAACTCGGTAAGTGGCCCTCTGCCCAAAATAATTGTCCGCCCCAGTTTACATGGCTGGCCCCCAAAGGGTGTGTGGTGGGGGGCATGCAAGTTCTCCCTGAAATGCTCTGTCATTCATGCTGGGCAATTGGCTAGTAAAAACAATAATTTTTGAGAAATCAGAGTAAGAAAAGCAAGAAATGTTATGCTGTGTTTGATATGTGTGCGCATACACACTCATACACGTATTTATATAAAATACATTGATATAATTCCTTGTTCAAGTTCAGGTTGATTCATAAATCTTATGCTTTAAACAAAGCTTCAGTTTTTTTTTATTGCATACTAATATCAGAAAATGGATAGTTTAATGAATAAAGCTTGGCTTTTATTCTGATAATTTCATGGATTTCATAGACATTAGGGCTGGAAGGGACCTCGGAAGATCATCGAGTCCAGCCCCCTGCCCAAAGGCCAGGAAGTCAGCTGGGGCCAGGAAGTCAGCTGGGGTCAAGTGTCTATTCAATATATAGGACTTGTGTGTATGGAAAAACAAGATGCCTAAATATTTTCCTGTCTAGGGTAGCCAGTGTGGATTGAGGTGGTTACTGCATGTTATAGTCTAGAACAGTGGCTCTCAACCTTTGTCTTTGTTTTGTTTTTTGCCATGGCCCGGCAGGAGCAGGATGGGGCATGCGGAGCCAGCTGCCTCCCTCCCAGGGCTCCCCCACTGCCTACCTTTAACCCTGGAAGCTCAGCTATGACCCATGAAGCTGCTTGCCTGGGTGGCCAGACAGGGCTCTGAGTGAGGGGCTTGAGTCAGGACCCTGTAACCAACCTGCCGTGGCCAAGTACCAGGCCACAGCCTGGTGGTTGGGAACCTCTGATCTAAAAGGTTCTTTTTCCCCTTTTCTTTAATGGGGTTTGTTAGACCCTGACTCCGTGTGGGTCCACGACTTCTAATGACTAAAAAGGTGACGGTCCAGTTGCCCATGGATCCTGTTGCTCATTAGCCAGAGCAGAGCAGGGCGCAAACGCCAGCGCACATTGCTTGCAACGGTGTTTTATTCAGAATGGAGACAGCTTTGGACTAGCTTCCACACTGATAGAATATGGGAAATCGCCACAAACAGTAGATTCTTCCTACACTTATACACTTTGGTTTATACTTACTAACATTCACTTCACCTCCGTCCCACCTTCTGTTCCAACCATTTCTCCTCCTATCCCAACCTCTGCCTCTGTTTACTGTTTTCATCATTAGCATGGAATCACCTATGCATTTCATTCATTTACATGTCTTTTTGCTATGAGCGCATGCCTAAGTCCATGAACTCAGGTACTCTTGGTCACTTGCTGGTTCTTTCTTGTTCTTTGCTGATTTCAGCACCATCTCCAAGGTATGACTTCTGTCTTAGCTCCTGATAATAGCTGGATAATAGCATCTTGTTCTTCTTACACAATGGGCTCTATCAGTACTTTGTTTAGAAAACCGCTTGCTGAAGCACTTGCAAAGTTAGTTACTTTTAATATATCATCCAGCCATGTGACCAGCAGCTTTTTGCTGAGACACAGGAAGAAGCCTTCATTTAGCTGCACACTCAGCACCACCAGATTTCATATTGTTACTGTTGTTGGTAGGTGCTGTAAGGCCTTGGCCCCATTCTGGTCGGTGCCTTCTTCCCTAGCAACATCAGGGTGAGACCGCACCCTGAGGCCACCTAGATGGTTCCGAGCGCTGCCTCTACTCTCCTGCCACGACTTTGATATTGATTGATGGGGGAGGCAGTTTACTGTCGGTGGTCTCAGAGGGGTTGTGACCCTGGTCCTTCTTCGTGGGTCTCCAAACCTCCCTTTTACCCCACCCTTACCACATCCACAGCCTGGGAGGACTCTGCTCCCTGTAATCTCCTCCAGGATGATATCTTCTCACCTGTGAGGCCCACCTCAACTGAGGTTGGGTCTATTTGGCCGTTAATCTCTCCCAAGTGGATCCCTTGTCTTCAGGCCAACCTTCAGGTAACTAAACATGCCCCAGCCTGGGGTGGACGATAACTTAGAAGACACTTAACTCAAAGCGAAGATGTTCGGCGTCTGCCGATAGGGTACTGGGGGCTTAGACCCCTGGACCCCTCTGCCTCCCTGGGACGGGAGATGGACTTTTGTCTGTTTTTCCTGAATACTGTTCCCAGGAACCAACAGATTAGGAGTCAGTTACTCCTGAACCCACCACCTGGTGGAACTTGCCCCTTTGCCGCCAGGCTCTGGGCCAGTTGCTGCCTGTTCCTCCCTTTGCACCAGGCTGCCTGCAGTGTTTTACTGTCACTTGTTGCTCTTCCTCGCCACAGGACCTGTACTCTCCGGAGCAGCTTGGTCTTCGCTCAGAACTGTGAGAATGATCTTCTCTCCACTGGGACCTTCCAGCGAACTTAAGCTCCCCGAGCCCAGACTTGTGGGCTTTCCAGCCAGACTTCTCTGGTCAGCACTGGGGCTTCTTACCCTGTGCCCTGCTTTGCCGTTCTTACCAGGCTCTGCTGCCCATGTCTCTCTGCCAGCGTTTCGCCTCTCACTGCTGGCATCCTGCTCCTTGTCACTCGGCTCCACCTTTTTGCCTCCCTCTACCAGCATCCGGTCTCTCCCCACCAGCATTCTGTCTCCCTGGCCAGCTCTGCCATCCGCTGCTCCCTGTCGGTGTCCAGTCTTTCCTCTGCCGGGCAGCTGGGTCTGTGCCCAGCTGCCTTTTGATCAGCCTGTGCTGCCGCTGGGCCCTGCCCTTGGGGCTCGCCAATCCACAGGTTCAGGCAGCTGCGGAACTGCTGAGCCTGCATCAGCATTTCTCCGCAGCTGCCACTCGTCCCAGCTCCTGCCGTGAGTATGGATGCTCATCAGGCAGGGTCCTGGGACATGTTGGGAGGGGGGCTTCTCCATCCCCTCCCACAGTTACCCCAACATCTAAAATTCATATCATTACCCTAACAGAGTTATCTGAACTAGGGCCACAATGTTGGTCCCAGAAAGGTAGAATAACCATTAAAATTGCATGGAGTAGATTCCAAAAATAATCAACGGTAACAGCTAGAATAATCAAGACAACTGTTGTTTCATTGACTGTAGATGAGAAGATATCTGCATTGTCCCCATGCTTGGAAAATTAGACCCATTAGTAGGAACAGCGGTTCATTTGACTCTTGTAGAAAATAAGATTATTTCAAGAGGCCATTTTAGTTCACTGGCACTTAACAAGCCAGTGATGATTATGGATTGAGAAGCAGAGCACATTTATGGATTAGAAGCTATTTACAAGACAGTACAGAAGTAAATGGATGACTTCAAAATAGCCAAGTGGAGCAGTTTTCTCATCAGATAAGCATACTGGACTTATGCTGCAGAATTTTATATATAAATATAGGACCTAAAAAGGGGTGAAAAGTGAAATGATAACACAAGTGATATAAAACCAGAGAAGATTTTTCATCATTTCAGAGGGCTCTAACCTACCTGAAAAGATATTTGATTGAGATTTAGTTGTTATACATACAGTGCTTCACATTCTTTTAAAAAAAACCCCAACTTAGCAACTTGGTTCAGTTTCAAAGTAACTGACTTGGGTATTGTTTTTATGCAAGTCAATGAAAATGAAAGCCCTAAAAATGCAATAGAAAATAGTGATGGTATTTAGATTTCATAGTTTCTAGGGTCGGAAGGGACCTGAGTAGATCATCTAGTCTGACCCCCTGCCATGGCAGGAAAGATTACTGGGGTCAAACAACCCCAGCAAGATGTTCATCCAACCTCCTCTTAAAACCCCCCAGGGTAGGAGCCATTATATAAAATAATGGGTACACCCTTACCTGTAATACAGCTCTGGTTACTTTGTCTGGAAATAGATTTCTGATGTTGTTGAAGAATAGTAGTGTAAGAGTGGTGTCGTAGCTGCAATGGTGCCGAAATTGTAAGAGGCAAGGATTCTTAGGGTGATTATCTTTTATTGGACCAACTATGTAGTTGAGATGGTTAGATAAACTTTTGAATGCAAGGCATTCTTTGCGGATGAAAAAACATTAGTTTGAATTCTGCATGACCAGAAATCTTATGATGGAGGGAGGAAGTAGACCTGAAGGAGATGCAGTAACTAATTGTAAACAAAAGAGGAAATCCTATTTCCATTTTCATAATACAGGTTAAGGGGACATTGTCAAACTGAGAAGCAACAAATTGAAACAGATAAAAGGAAATTCTCTTACATAGTGCATCTCTGACCCATGGATTCCGTTGTCACAAATGGCACAGACAAAGAAATTAGCAGGTTTAAAATTATTTTTATAGTAATGGGATCATCCCCAGTTAAATTAGGTAGATGAGATAAAGGGAGAGGATTTAAGAATATGCAGTGTTTCAAGAGCATAAGCCCTGACTGGGGTTGGAAAAACCTCTCGTGGCCAGGTTATTCCATTCAGGCACTGTACCTTATCTGAGATGCACTAGAAAACTAGGTAGAATACAAGTGTCCATTGTCACTACATTTTGTATATTTCTACAAGATTTCAGTAGCTTTATAGGTACATCTTACATCACCAAATAAGGTGCAAATTATCCTCATTTTGAATGCATCTACAGAATTCTGATGGTAGCCATAATTTCTTCTCATAGACATAAATGCAGTCTGCAGATCAAGAACAATAAATGGAAGGATCATAGCCTGAGCAGTTAGCCCACTAATCACAGAGGAGTGACTATTCATGAAATCTGTACCCTGTCAAAGTTGTCCAAAATAGTTAAGTCTTATCTCCAGTACCAGTAGTAGTCATACTCAAATACAAGTAACAGTCGTTCAATGCCAAGATGCATTTTTTTTTGCAGCCATTTGAAGAAGCTGGAAATAATTTTGTCAAATGTCTCTCAAATGTTACCATCAACTTATGTACTTGTGCTGTAAAATTAATTGAAAATTAATTGCATTTATTTTCCAAGCACAGTAGATTGTAGGTGGACGTCGCATACCATGTCCAGTGAAAAGGTGTTCCAAATATTAATAGATATGCATTCGTATCTCCTTCCTAAACCCTCTGGAGATGCAGGTACCAGTAGTCCTCAGGCTGGATCCTTAGCTTTTGGATTGACAGCTGTATCAAATTAAATGCAGTAGTGAAAATTTATAAGTTGCACCAAATTGAAGTTTTGACCTGTTGCTTGTGGATTGGTGTTCTCATTAGTGGAGGAAGCAAATTTGTCCATATTTGTAAATGGAGTTCTTGCTAATTAGATACACCAGGCTGGAGCCCTTCCATATGCTGTTTACCTTGATTAGTCATGGTTATGCAGTCTTTGGGCAATATCTGTAATTGTTAAGTAATTATCTGTTAGGGTTGTTTGTTTGTTTGTTTGTTTTTAATGGCTGTAGCAACTACAAAAAAGGTAGTTCACAGCAGAAAGTGTTGTCAAGCCTAAGTTAACAACTGGTCTCTCTGCCTTTTAAGTAACCTGAATGTGGGAACCTCTGCTATCTAGATTGACTCCTCCATATAGATAGAAAATGACTGGAGCTGACTGGTCCTGGGATTCTCATATCAAGGTGCTTTCATAATGCGATACTAAACCTTGAACTATTCAAGGGCCTATAACTTGAGCTCTATTTCTATCCAATGGCTCGTTTCCCAAATTTATACCTTCTGTGTGCCCATTTTTTGTTATCAAGAGAAGCCCCATTACTGTACGGCCTTAGTTCATGTGAATTCCATTCACTCTGCAATATGCAGTTAAAACAGTTATACAGGTTTCCCTCGCTTTGTGCTGTACATGCATTCCTGGAAAAGGGCATGTTGTAGACGATGGATGAGGAGCACAGATCCACACGGAAAACTGTTTTAGTGAGTGTCACTCCTACAACACACCACACAAAGCAGCTGACTGGACTTCCACCACATCGATGGCATAGAAGTGAATTTCCCTCGCATATAATGAATTTTTGGTATAAAAAGGGTCGTTGCATCAGAGCAAATTGACAAAAACAGAACCTGCATAAAGTGAAGGAAACCGGTACTAAACGGCTTCCAGGAACAACTGTAAAGCAGAAATCTGTTTTTAAAGCCACCTTTTTTGCATGATTTTGCTATAACTGCTGCTTACCAGCCCCAGAGCTTGATTAATGCTAGTCTGGGGTGTATTTCCTAAGCTAGGGACAGGGATGAGGAAAACCACTTTGTCACAAAGAAATATCACTGTTGCATAAAGGTTGGGGAGGGGGAATGAATTTCATTTGTTGCATGATGTGAAAATCAGTGAATGGAGATAGAGGAAAGTTAACATCTCTGAAGACAAAACAAAGCCTGTATAACTTGAGGACTGACAACACGACACAGAGTCTTAATTTCTATTTCATTGATTCAAAGTTAATTTAATCCCATAGTGCTTGGATTCCTGAAAACAACAATTGTTTGTAAGGAAGCCAGAAGCAGTTTTGTGGCCTCTTGGGTCACATCCAGACAAGTGTGGTCCTGCTGTATATGACATCACAGACACGTCTATAGAACCACACACTACACATTCAGGTGTTTTCCATGCTGCAAGTGGGGGAAGGGGTTGACCCCGGGAGATCCCATGGTTTAAAAAAAAAAATGAGGGGGGAAAAAAACAAGTGGTGCAGGCAGGGGCAGCATGTGCTACCCAAAACCAGATCCTGGCTGACCAGAGCTACATTCCAGCTGCTGGCCAGGCTCCGAGTTGCTCCCGGCACCCCAAGTAAGTCTGCAGAGGCCAGCCCAGTGCTGGGCCCAGCCTCCCTTACCTCACCCAGAGTAACCTGCCGTGTGCCAGAGGGTGCATGGCACCGGCATTCCACTGCTCAGGTGCTCCATGTCCACAAGGTGTGCCACTGCTTCTTGTCCCTATGGAACCAAACGTCCATGGTCGTGTGGACGTGGCCTCAGTGGATAGTCTTAGTCCGAGATACACATCACAACTAGCATCCTGCACTGTTTCAGCAGAGGAAATGAAATGCAATTTGTTGAGATGGTTGATCTCTAGAACAAAACTGAAGGTGCGGTGTCAAACCACAGTGGGAAAGCTTGCCTGTGCTGTACCTGTTTTCTGGAGACACCCAAGATTAAGTTTGTTTATAAGTAGCAGTAGTTTAGACACTGTCTTGTAGATTAATTCTTTAACTCCTTCTATAGTGATCACCAAAGGTGTAAAATTAGATGCCAGTAATCCATATCAGTGAATGATAAGATGTGTTTAAATAATCCTAATAATTTTGCCAAAAAGTGGGCAAATACCAGGAAATAGAACAAAGCAAACACTTTCAAAAGGGAAATTGTTTGGAGATTCTGTCCTTACGATGCCTATCTCTGATGCCTTCTATTGATACCACTAGAAATTGAGGTTGCTCAGCACTTATGAGAGTGAGGCCCAAAGTAGGTCAAGGTGAATACCCTGAAATAGGTGATATCTAATGGATGTCTCCATTTGGAAAATGTTATCCTGACCCTCTTCTTGGTATTATTCAAAATACAACAGACCAAAATACATCATTATTTCAAACAAGGGCATGGACAAAGATATAGTTTAGTTGCATGGGCCAGGGATAGACATTGCACACAAACTGATATAAGTGATCAGAAACCAGTTCAAATCTGTAATACAACAAAATGGCCCAAACTGGCTTAAGATAAACTTGGATGGATGTAATATCAGACTTAACTGATTTTAGGTTCAATCTGTTTATTGAACTTCTGTCCCAGATCCACTCCAGATTCAAGTTAACTCAGTCTCCCAGCATCCCAGGGTGCTTTGCACCTCCCCTGCAAGCCCCTCCTTGTAGTGTGGGTGGGCTAGCCTTGTCCCATGTCTGTTCCTGCTGAGCAGGAAGGCATACTTGAGTGTCCCCTGGCTTCTGGCCTGGGCTGCTGCAGGTATGTGGCTGCATTTCCGGTATCAAAAGTGAATGTCTGTTTACTTTCTTACCCGTTCAGTTTAAACTAGCCTGTGAAGACTGAATCAATTCAGCCTCAGGCTTTTTGACTTGTCTGTACTTAGCCTTTAAAAGTTACTTTACAACTTGTGCATCCACTTGTACGCAAGCTGCTCCATCCTTATTAATTCCTTTAACTCCTAAATTGAACTTAATTGTTAAAAGTTAGTTCTGTAGTGATGACAAAAGCTGTAAAATTAGATACCAGTAATTCATATCAGTGAATAATAAGAGGCATGTTTAAGTATTCCTAAGAATTTTGCTAAAACAGTAGGCAAATACAGGTTAGCCAAATTGCCTTAACTTTGATTGTGAATGAAGCAGAGATAAAATTAGTGACAGCAGGGGGCTCAGATGTGGACAACTTGTGGGCCAGATCCAATCCTCTTGAGGCATTCATGTCAGCTATCCCCTTCATGCTGCCCAATACAAAGTTACCTACAGACCTGGTTGAACATAAACTCCTTTGCTTTCTTATGTAATGCCTCCTATTCCTTGTCTTTGGCATTCACTTCCCCTCTTGTTCAGTATAAAGTAAAACCTTTTTTGCAACTGTCTGTTGCCATTCTTATGGACTGGAAGCAAAGGAGCTGTAGTTACCATTGCATAATGGTATTATAGTAACACTGACTTTCTGGCTTACCTCGCCATTGACCAGTAAATGTTACACCAGATACTGAGCCATATGAGAAATAACCATTATATGATGAGGTAACACATTGTTTCTTTACTCCAATGAATTTGAGCATTTTGGGTGGTTGATAGAGATGATAGACCCAGAAAAGGGGGAAAAGAAATATGTATTACAAGTTAACTTGACTAGTGGATGGGGGGCCTATCATTTTGTATGCTGTAAGGAAGCCAGAAGCAAACAGCTTTTCTCTGCAGTCTTTTGAACCATGCTACTCTTGTACCCTAATGTGCTCCCAGTAAATATTGATTTACAGTCAAAATAAGGCAAGTGACAAAATAAACCTATAATTTATGGACGGTTTTGTAGCAGGGAAGCTTTAAAGCAGAGTTATTAAAATGTCTGTAAACAAATCACCTCTACACAAAAATAGGAAGCCAGTAAATAAGGTGGTACAAACAATATCAGTGTGATTTTTAGGAGATTAAGTTTATGGGCAGATAAGTGGCTCAACTTTAATGAAGCAAAGTAGTGAATCTAAGGAACAAAAATAGTTGTAGCATGATTTTTCCTTTAGTATCTCAGAGGAGCATAGCTTTAAAATTTGAAAGCGTACCATGTGACAACATCAAAAACCCATCTACTACCGCTCCAGGGTAAATAATTGCATTGATAAAATATTTAGCAGTTCATTTAAGTACCAATTCACAAATACATCCATTGGGCAGCATTCATAAAACTTATGAAATAGATGGTATATTTGTCTTAATTAGAATGATTGATCAAAAGGGTATCTAGATTGTAAGAACAGAAGTCAGGGTACCAGTGAAAATGGATAGAGTAAATAAGAGAGAACCTGTTTTCCAGAGCAGTTAATTCAGTGCTTCAGTAAATAGGAAAAATTCGTATTGGAATGTCTAGAAATGGGGGAAAATGAGACTGCCTTCCAGATGTCTTTTGGACATTGTGATTTAGATCTTTACAATGGCATTTAAAATGCATATGCATAATTTGTTTGTGTATTCAATTTCTGCGCTTGTATGAAGTATCATAATGTATTATGTATGCCAGTAAACTCAACACACAATCAGAATGCATGTATACCTGATAAACTAAGTGCGTTGATCTGACCTTGTCTAAGAGTACTAGTCTTGTTTCCATTGAAGTTAACAGTATTTTTGCATTAAATTCAATGAACACAAAGACAGCATTTCATCCAATTAGAAAACATACCCATTCTGAAAGTACACAGAGCAGCAGTTGCATGTACCCATCCATGCATGTGTGCGTAAATGTGTGACATAAAGTAATGTGAAGATGATACCTATGCATTAAGCAGTAATGGTGTGTGAAATGGACCCTATTCAATTCGAATTCAGCCAAAATCAGGGACAGTGATTGGATTTGTTGATTCAGATCACTGTCCCCAGTTTGATTTGGCCTAATCCAGATCTGAAGATTCGATGCCGATTTCAGAGAATCGGTGATTAGGCCATAGACACAGCTTTAAATGTCTTTTCTACATACCTTGAGGTAGCAAGTGCACAGGGAGGCTTCCCCCCCTCCACCCCTGGCTCAGCAATTTGGCCATAGGGGGATCCTGGGTGCCCCAGGAGGCACCAGTTGCTGAGCTGGGCGGCAGGGGGGAGCCTGGGCTCTCCCCAGTGGACTTGGAAATGGACTGGAAGTGCTTCTGGTCCACTTTTGGGTCTCTTGCTGAGCATGCTGAGCCCCCCCACTGTGCTCCATTGGGATGTTCCATTCATTGCAGCATTCATAAGCTGCCTGGTACCTTGAGGTATGTAGAAAAAACATTTTAAAGCTGTGTCTACATTCAAGTCTCTGAATCTATTTGGAGGATTCCGGTTCGGTTCGATTCGGGGAGATTAAAAGGTCTCCTGATTCATATTCGGAGATCTGGCCACCAAGTCAGGCCGAATCTCTGCCTAATAGAATCAGCGACCGAAGCGTTGCACAGCTTTACTAAGCAATGTGTCATTTTATATGCTGTGTAACTTGTTAACCAGTTCAGCAGTACTCTGTCCCCTAATCTGGCATCAAGATTTGTTCTAACTTCATAAATAATTTGCAGATTAAATTCACCACAATTTAAAAAGAAAGAAAAAAAAATCCACCACAGAAATATTTCATCCTTTTCAGTCCCCATGCCATTTATCTGGGAAAATCTGCACTTCCCTGAGGCCCAGAATAGGCAGTAGCGACTCTCCTGGATATAAAAATGTCATGATTTTGAAGTCAGTCCTCTTGCATGCCTTGCGGAGCGACAAATGAGATTTATACCACTTTTTTAAAAGCTTGCTTACTTCTCAGCATGACACAGCAACTCCTTTTTAGTTCTGGAAAGATTGTGAGATAGCAAGCTTTAAAGTTGTAACATCTTTATGTGTAAAGAACTATTTTAGGCCACACTGAGAAGTTTTTATGTCTCCCTCTGAACACCGTAAGGTTGGAGTTGCACTGTGTGCACGTGAAATGCAGGGTTGTTAAAGTTAGTCAAATAAATGTTTCAAACTCCCTAAAATATTCCTCGAACACTTTCTCTAAGATGTGGCATATATAGAACAGTGCTGCAATGTTTAGAACATGGCAATTTTACCATTTATAGTAAATGTACCCCCAGCAGCCAGATGGGAGGTGGGGTGCGGCTGCATGTGGAGTGGTGGCAGCACAGGGTGGTGGGTGGCAGTGGACACAAGGAAGTTTCTTCCCTTCCACCCCGCATCTGGGTGGCACCTGTGTGGCCCACAGAAGGTGCCACTACCCACTGGCCCTGCTCCTAGGAGGTGGGGGCACAGGATGGTGGGTGGTGGCACTCCATCCCTGCCCTCCTGCGTGTACCCCCTAGGGCCTTTCCAAGTACCCCTGGGGGTGCAACAACCCCTGTTTTAGCATCATCTGTTGAACTCCAAGTGTAGCTTCATCACATGAGTAGGGCCGTGTGTATAAGTGTGTATGTGTGGAGCAGGAAATGAAGCAAAAAACATAAGAAAGTTTGTTTTCAGTTGAGGGTTCCTAACTTTCCAAACCACCTCCCTTTCCTCCCCCTAGAAGGACTGCAGAGGGTCAAAATACGTATCTATAATCCTGGCACTATTGTAGTCTGTGCAAAACTGACTTTTGTAGGAAGCTTCAAATCATTCTAATTCTCTCTATAATTTAGCTTTTCAGAAGTAGTTAAAAGTGGGATCGGAAAAGTTTTGTTAGAATGTGATATTCTGATTCCATTTATATTGTATACATATTTATGTATGCACATTGTATTGGAAATGTATCACCAAGTGGGTCATAGGTTTATCCAGCAGAAATCTGGGATGGCCAGATGATTACTAAGTGATAAAGTTGCATATCATCTCAAAGAAGTGCTTATAAAACTTATGTTTGCAACATTTTATACCATGTTACAGATATCATTCAGTAACTTTCACTTGAACAAGTGAATTTACAAACAAATAAGAATAAATTCCTGAATTTACTACCCTTTTTATTTATTCAAATAGCTTAATTTACAGAAATTGGTTATTTAAAAAAGTAGTATGGACTGTGTCCTCATTTCCTTGGTGCCGTGGTTTGTTAGTCATCATCTCTTTTTCAGGCCTTTTTCACCAAGCTTTTAGAATTCATTGCAGATTCCTCTCACCCTTTTATATTAAGCATGATGCCATTAATATTTTAGGAGATTGTTAGAAAAATTTAGAAGTTTTCAGATCTCTTTGGAGTTTTTAGCTGACATAAAGTGATGCTGTAGTATTTGGCATCTATTGATGACTTCTAGGGATATTTTATATCTTTTTTAATTTGAAATATTTGTTTGTAGTTCTCTTAAAATATGGTAGCTATTAACCACTGAAATTGAAATGTACCGGCAAATGACCAGTTGGATCCTTAACTACCGGTAAATATAATATAATATAATATAATATAATATAATATAATATAATATAATATAATTTGATGAGTAGTTGCATTCATGGTATAGTAAAATGTTTTGCATTTTTCTACCATATAGATATAGATATAATATGGTTTTACTATACCACGAATGCAGCTACTTATTTATGCATACATTTACCACAAGGCCTTACATAAACTAGGCTTGGATGTTCTTGTACAAGCACTATTAATAACTGATCCTTCACTTTAGAGATACTAATGTATAGAGGCAACCAATCATCAAAATTAATAGTACTTTAAATTTGAAATTGGTTCTACTGAGCCAATATGACAAATTATGACTAATGTAGGTCATTATTTCTTCTTAGTGTTCTCTGTATAGTTAGTTAAGCCCTAGAGTTAAGAAATGTTAGGGTTTAACAGCATTTTTAGTATATGTTGAAATTGTTATGCATATTTAATCAAGGCAGAAATGATCAGCAAGCATCAGAATTAATCAACTGTTTTAACCATATCAGGATTAACTAATGAAATTGTCTGTTGTTATTCATAGGCAAGTAAGTCAGTAAATATAAGATATATAGTCAATCATGTTTGTAAGGCTTTCCTGCAGTAGCATGCAGCCTCCATTTAATCTGTACCCCCTGCCAGTGGATGGGCTTCATTTTTTACATGAGTTAATTTTCTGGAAATGAAAATAAAAGGAGTTTTAGCATTTTAAAAGGGAAGTTTTAAATGTCAGGGATAAAATAATCAAACTTAATAGTCCAGCAAGGATACAATATCACTGGAGTGTTTTTATGAAAGAGTACAAACAGTACAGATGAAACCATAACTTTAACTTTCAGTGGAAGAATGCCAAAAATATCCATCACTTTTTTTTTTTCTTTTGCTGTCCCTTTTTGCTTATGGGATCTATTACATATTCTCCACTGTAGTGTTTCTCTTTATGCTTGCAGCAGACATGAAACAAATCACTCAATAAGCTACAAAAATGTTACATTTTGACTTGCACAAGATTTCTATAAAGTCAACCTTTAAAAATGATAGAAAATAGGGGGAACATAGGAGAATAATGACTACACAGGCATTTAAAATGTATTGATTTTTAACAGGAGAAAATTAGGGAAACCTTAAAGCTAAGTATATTTTCATTAGACAAGCTGTTTTCATAATCACCCCACTTCAGAGTATTTTCATCTAGATTCTAGTGAATGCAGGGGGGAACCTGTTTTGCATTTGAGTAAACTAGAAAGTACTGATGGCCCTTCTCCGTCAGGAGAAGTCAGTTATGGGGTAGAAGATTTAAGTCTTACTCTCTTTCACTGCTTGATAGGCAGGCTATTTCCTACATTGTACTAATGAACAGTAAATTTATCTGACCGAGACTTCCCCACATTGTCCAATAATTGTTTTTAGTGCAGAAATGAAACTACGAAAGGAAAATAAATGCAGAGCTGTTAAGAGACTGTAGCTTTCAGCATGCAGTGCCCTCGGTTGGTCCTGATGGAATCTTCCGTGTATTAAATACCTGGTGCCAAAGGAGTACGTTTGAACAGAATTTTCTGAAAACAGTTGGTGGAACCGTTCTGACTTCGTGCTGGCTTACAACCAGCTTGGAAAAGCAGACTTTGAATGTTCTCGGTGGTGTTGTTTGTTTTTATTTAGTTTGTTTTAACCTGAAAGTGTTGATTACTTTAATTTCCTTGAACAATTATTTAAGGTGATTTATACATCTGATCAGAGATACATGTGACTTGCTTTATAGTTTCTTCCTGTAGGCACGTTTACGGTGCTGGATGTTGTTATTGCATTAGTGTGTTTGTTTTCAGTCTGGAGTGCTTGTTTCTGTCTCTGGGTTAAAGTTAATAGTCTGATACCTCTAATCGTGTGTATTGATCCATTGAATAACTGGTTTTATCTGTGTGATATTCATCAGCATTTTCTTCCTTTTACTTCTTAACTTGCCAGTAGAGACAGAATTAACATTTAGTATTTTTTGGTACAGCAAATCCTTATGTGACCCTTTAACCCAGCCCATGTACATTTCTCTTTACATCACCTCCCTGCTGAGCTAAAGTAATCTTTAATCACCTCTTGTCTGCTGTCAGAAGCATGTTTAATTGTCTTTTGAACCTGGATTATTGGTTTGTATGATCTCACTTGACATGTTACTCCATGTGTCCACTTGTTTTCTATAAGAAGTAGATTAAGCTAAATGACCTATTTCCACTATTTAGACTAATTTCTCTTTAAGATCTTTAAAAACTTGAACAGCTCCTATAGAACATTGACTAATACCTTCTGTGGCCACCATTGCCCTTCAGTCTTTTGAAAATGTGATTTAATCATTTCCTGTGTGATTGGGTATTGCTTTGTTTAGGCTATCCTACATCGTACAGGTACTAATTATACAATATACACCTCCAAATACTTTGGCTGACCTATAATAATGTAAATGTGAATTTCAAGGAACCTGAAGTAATGAAATATAAGAATCCCACTGAAATTAATTTGAACTTACTATTGAATTCATTCCTTTTATAGAGTGCTGTGTTAAACCTGTAAGTTCAGTAAATCCTTTTTGAAGCTGACAAAGTGTGTGCTTTGGGAAGTTGTTGCAAAGAAAACTCCTCCCCTTCTTTTCTGTATTAACACAATATGCCCTCAATCCCCAGTAAAACTCTCATGGGCTGAAAAGGAAAGCATTGTATGTAGTTCAGTACTGGGCATTTCTTAAGCCCCCAACCACGTTATACAAACCTATGGTGTATGACTGAGGAAGACTGTACAGTACAGTAGAATTGCAGTTGCGGTGTCATAGAAAAGTAGAATTTTAGGCTTGTGTTACTTTTTGAAACTGCTGTGACCTGATGCTGATGCTCTCCATTTCTGGAGGGTATAATTCTACTGACTAAACATCTTGATAATATCTAGAGATTTTCTCAGAAAAAATGTGTAAAGTGAAAGCACATTTCTGCTTCCTAGCGTGTCCTCCCTTTTTGTATCCTTCCAAATGCTAAGCCCACAGTGGACAATTAATTGGTCTCCATCTTCTTCATTAAGGATTATAGTGAACAAATTCATAAAAGTTCCTACCTTTTTCTTTTTCTTTTTTTTTTTTTTTTTTTTAAGTTCTTGCCTATTAAGGAGCAAAGTGTTTCAGTAATTCCAGATTGGTATGGGGAATTTGGAAAACCACTGTAGAAGCAAGTAAAATTACTTTGGTGATTAACAAAAGACTTCTTCACAATAAAATATGCATGTATACAGCCAACAGCAGATATTGGGTTTTGTTCCATAAGTTACACTAAAAAAAAAAAAAAAAAATGGCTAGAGTTCTATGCCATTATAACCTGCGCAAGTAACACAGAAACATAAGAAATGCAATACCAAGTCAGACCAAAGCAGGGAAGACACGGGTCATCATTCTATAGCTTATGTGTGGTTAATACTACAGAATTAAGGTATTCCTTAAACACTTAGGGACATACCTTTAAAGGTATTTGGGTGCTTAACTATCATGTCTTTCACTGGGAAATTAGACACCTATATATCTTTAAAAAATAAATAAATAATTTTGGGCCCTACCCCTGATTTTATAAAATTGGGGATAAAAGAGTTTACTTACTCCACCCCTTCCTTGCCCACAGCTGCCTTCTCTTTGGTTCTGACCACCTTCTGTTGTGTTGGCAGAGGCATAATATGGCCGTTAGTCATGGTTTTGATCGTGGATTCATGGTGATTTTTCCCTTCATGGATTTAACTGTTTCGTTTCCAGCACTGTAATATTAAACCAGAGCCAGTTCAATTTTAGATTATTTTGAATGCTAATGTGCTTTCTCTATCACTTACTGCTGTTTTTATTAGATGGTTTAATAACCAGCGATCTATATTGCTGCAAATAACTCCTTGACTTAGACTTTTTTTTTAGTATATTAAGTCTGAACAATTATTTGAAATGAAATAATTTCTTTTCAGTAGCAGAAGTCCATGGAAGGCAAAAACCTTTCACCTGGAACAGTTTATATATTAAATGACTATAATAAATTGAGCAACATACAGAGTAAAAATAATCCAGGTCAAGATTCATATCAGGAGTTTAATTGCATCTATTCAAGTCTTAATTACATTTTCTAAGTTAAAATTTCATCACATTCTAATTCTGTGTGCTGCATCTAAGATTATGTCTACTATCTGGATTTTTTTTTTTGTGTATACAATAAAGCTTTAAGTGGTGACAAGAATTCAGTATTCAGCTTTTAATTTGGATGCTTATCAGAGCTCTTCAAGCTACTTATAAAATAAAGCTGAAAATTTCATGGAAGAAAGCATATTTCAGGAGAATACTTTAGTTGCCGATTCTGGTTAGGTGAAAACTACTTTGACAATGGCTTTTTTTTAATATTTAAAAAATCTTCTGTGTCCATTCTCAGTGTAGTGGCAGAGAAGTAAGTGTATAGAAGTAAGCACGAAAGCAAAATGCTGCGGATTGAAATATTAAAATAGGGTTCTACATTAGAAATTGATCTCCCCTTTTGAGACTACTTTTCTCCACAAGAAAATTT
The DNA here is from genome assembly GCF_001723895.1 of Crocodylus porosus. Lineage (NCBI taxonomy): Eukaryota > Metazoa > Chordata > Crocodylia > Crocodylidae > Crocodylus > Crocodylus porosus. The sequence continues at coordinate 28,413,919 of NW_017728917.1, forward strand.
TTTATATAAAGTATTTGTTTTGAAACATTTAAAAGGCTTGTTTCAATAAGTCTCTTTGGCTAAGTACTGAGGTTCAAAATACCTGAGGCAAAATTGATTCAATCTTTGCAGTTTTTTTCTAACCTGCATAGACTGAATCAGTAACAAAATGAACCGATTAATTGGTGTTTGGGTGGCAAAGACAGCCAGAAACCTGCACTAGTGCAGGCTAGGAGTCTGGGGACACTCAAGTGCACCACCCCTCATAGTTAGGCTGCATAAGGCTGCTGAACCCAGCTCAGTATCAGCCCAGGACTGATTGGCAGCTGGGGTCTGCGGGATGCAGGAGGAAGTGTGAGAGGGGTGGAGAGGAGGAAATGCACCCATGTCTGCCCTGCTTTACGCCCTCTACCTTGCAGTTCGAGCCAGGCTGGGATCACCCCAGCCCTGCCCCTTTTTTAGTCCTTTCTTTCTGAGCTCTCACCATCTGAGGGCTGCCTAGTGCAGAGGGGAAAGCATACACTGGGGGGGCTTTTCAAGCATGCACAGGGGGTAGGGCATTCCCACCCCCTGCTTCCCCCACCCCCCTTGGAAGTGACAGCTGGAGCAATCCCAGACAGGCTTGAGCTGTAGGGGGCTGGGTTCATCTTGGGCCTCCACCTGCCAGTGTCTCTGAGAGGGGTGGGGGGCACTGCTTCCTCCCCAGCTGGAGTCTGCCTGGCATGGGGGGAAAGCACCCCCTGTGGGTTATTAGTCTCTCCACAACTTGGAGCCAGGCTGGGATTGCCCCCAGTCTCAACCCCTCCTCGACCAGACTGCTGGGGAGGGGGCAGGGCTAGGATGATTTCAGCCCAGCTCCACACAGCAGGGAGACAAAAAGCCCCCATGTGGGTGCTTTCCCCCCATGCCAGGCAGACCCTGGCTGGAGGGGTTGCATTTCCACCCCCCTCCCTTCCCCACCCCTCTCAGAGGTGACAGCTGAAGTGGGGGGGCCTAGGGTGATCCCAGCCTGATTACAGCTGCTGGGGAAGTGTGGGATAGCCCCGTTGTGGGTGCTTTCCCCTCCATGCTGGGCAGAACTCTGCTGGGGTGGGGGCTGGTGCGGGGCTAGTGGGGTACATTCCCACTCCCTTTCACTCTGCCTATCTTGAAGGCAACAGCTGGGGAAGAGGTAGAGCTGAGATATCCCAGCTGGGTTTGAGCTGAGGGGGCAAGGGGTGGGTGAAAAGCCCCTTGGAGGGTGCTTTTCCCTCTGTGCTGGGTAGACATTGGCTGGGAGGACTGCTGTGGTGGTGGTGGGGTTCTTCCCCCCTACAGCCTCCCTCAGAGAGAGAGGGTTGGGGTGATCCCAGCCCAACTCAAGCTGCAAGGAGGGGTTGCAAGAAGCCCCATGGTGAGTGCTTGTCCCCACAACACTGGGGAGACCTTGGCTAGGGTGGCATTCCCACCCTGCCCTCTACCCCCCCCCCCCACAGGTGGACAGCTAAGGAGGGGGCAGGTCTGAGCTGATCCCATCCTGGCTTGGAGCTGCAGGGGGACAGGCAAAAAGGTCTAGGGTGGGGGCTTCACCCCTCCCCCGGGAGACCCCAGGTCAGGAAGTGAGTGCCAGGTGGGATTGGGGAGGGGTATCTTCCTCCCTCTAGGAAGCAGAGGCTGGGGAGTGAGCAGAGCTGAGCTCACTGGGCTGCAAAGGGTGGGGAAGCAAAATGCTACCACCAGAGGGGCTTTTCCTATAACATGAGGCTGGGGGGGAGGGGTCTGGACATCCATCCTTCTGCCCCCCATCCCACTAGGCTGACAGGTCCAGGCAGGAAGTAGGCTGCAGAGCTGAGGCTTTAGTGTCTCAGCTCTGTGACAGCTGTAGGTGGGGACAGCTTTGTTCCATTGGAGCAGACAGCACGGCTCAGGGCTGCAAAGTATTGTGGGATGCTGGGAAAACTAAGTTAACTTGATTTAGGAACAGATCTGGGACAGAAGTTCCATAAACCGGTTTAACCTAAATCATTTAAGTCTGATACTACATTCAGCAAGGTTTATTTTAAACCAATTTTAGCCATTTTGAAAGTGGCTTTGTGTGCTGAACTTCTGTTCCATTACAGGTTTTAAACGAGTTGCCAGTTGCTTCAAGTAGTTTGTGTAACTTTTGTCCCTAGCCTTGTTGAACTGTGTCCTGCAAACCTTATTCATGAAGTACAGTGCATTTCTATTCAACACCCTCCCCCCACCCTGTAAAAACCTGCTGACTGTGAATCCTACTGAAAGCACAATAACAAAGATTGCTAGCATAAGTGAATGCTGAATCTCAGAGCAAACTTGAAAATTCCACAAACTTGTTTGAAGACTATATTAACAAGTGCCTAGTTGCATTTAACTACTCAGCTTGCCCCTGTGAGTAATGGAGCCAAAAAGTAGAAGGCTGTTTTTATTTTTTTCATTGTCCACATCAAAAGCTATTTACCCTGCACCTAAAAAGAAACGAGACTTGGTGTCAAATGAACACAAAACATAGGTCATTGAAACCTATACAGAGCTTGGTGCAACAAAAAGTCCAACATAGTTGAAATTTCTTGTTTTTCCCAGCAGGATGACTTGATTGCAGTCTCACAGTGGCAACACAGCTCCCTCTACAAAGGAAAGGCTAGGTAGCAAGTGTTGCAGTGAAAATCCCTGCGTGGTTTTTACTTTGCCACACAGCATGCCTCAACTCTTGTTGAGGAAGAGGTTGTACAAAATCGGAGCCACCTTTCCAGTTTGAGGTATATCCACAGAAAATACTGGCTTGTAGCCTTGATACAATTGTTGCAACAAAGTCAATGTCAAATTCAACAAGCACTTGCTTTTTGAAAAAAAGGTTGTCACATGGATGTAAGATTGGGTGAGTGGGAAGCCACACCTGCAGGCAGACCCCAAACAAATGGGAAAGAAAAAAAGCTTACTTCTTGCGGGACTTCGAAGGAGCGAAGAAGCACACCAGGGAGAGTTGCCCACGTGGTTCATCAGCCGTGCTCATCTGCAGCTGAGCCCAGGTGACGTCAACAGGAGATGCTACCTGGTGAAGATAAAAGCTGCCCCAAGAGTGCATGAAGGGGCATGCCAGGAACAAAAAGTGCAGCGGGGAGCTGCAGCAGGGGAGCTGAAGACCTAGCGTGGGAAGGATCAGCTGCAGCAGCGGAGACTGCGAACCCTCCCCACACCAGAGAGAGACCGCACCAGCCAGGAATAGAAGAGCCGGTGCAGACATGAGCAACCGTGGCAGCAGGAGCTGCAGCAATCACTGCCGGGAGTGACCAGCTCAGGAGCGAGCTGGAGGGACTGGCCGAGAGATCGGCAGCAGAGGCAGTTGGAGCCACCAAGCACAATGGTGACGGACAGCACGGAGACGCCAAGTTAAAGAGGGCTCCAGCAGGAGCTGAAGGAAACCCCGACTGGGGCGGGAGCTCAGGGGATGCGCCCACTTAAGGCACTGGGGAAGTGGAATTGGCAAGCCTATGGCTCTAGGGCTCCCCCCCTGCTCCTCTTTCCATTCTGTCCCCTATTGTTTTTCCCTTCTTGGTCTTGTTTTCTCCTGGCTTAGGGGTCCTCACCACAGTGCTTGTTTTGTGTTGTTGGTGCAGTCTCTTTTGGTTTTCTTTTCTTCTTGTTCTGTGTTCTTTCCCTGCCCAGCGCAGGTTTACCCAGTGCTTTCCGCCAGGTTCTGGGAGACCAGAGACCCTGATGGAGGATCATGGCTGTGTTGTGAACATGGCAGTGATCAGCAGCATCCTCCTGGAATGTCTGGAGCAACAAGAGAAGGTCTCAGAAGATGGGACATCTCAAACCTCCCAGACCCAGGTGGAACCTCAGATGTTCTTCCGCAACAAAGGTACATAGATGCTGAGGCGATCATCGTCCAAGGGACAGCCACAAAGAGATCCTGAGGCCCGTCTTGAAGGGTGGCACATGGCCGAGGTGTAGGGGAGGTTGGAGCCCCGCGGACATCTGCCAAGGGACATGACAATTTTGGAGGCACCCTCAAAGAAGACCCCCTTCACTGAAGATCCATCCAAAGTCGTGGCAGGTGAGTTTGGGGGCCACTCTGAAGGTGATCAAGAGACCCTCCGGGGCCTACACAAGACTACTTGGCACACAAGGCCAGCTGCTCTGTGCGAAGGTGGCGCAAGAACGGATCGTTGAGCGGAGACAGGCACAAGGGTGTTTGATCACACTCCCCGTTCCTCCTCCATATCCTATTTTCCTTAATAGTGTTTAAAGAAAATTTGCATCTGTTTAATAAAACTGCACCATGAAGACAGTGCATTTCTCTGTTGCTTCTTGGAAAGTTCAGATGTACCATGTGACATCCAAATATTCTGAAATACACTTTGTTCACCTTATTAGTTCTACAAAAATCAGTCACAGCTAACCAAACAGTTAGTAATCTTACAACAATCTGTTCAGGGCACGTAATCTTCTAGAGACTGTCACTTCTACTATGTCCATCTTCCTAATTGGTATTTCTATTCTAATTTTAATCTGTCTATTTTAGTAATAAGAGTAGTGACGATGCAACAGAAAATCCTGTCCAAAATCCTGGTGGATTTGTACTTTATTTAAACATGCATAAACAGTGTCTTTCAGACCAGTTATTTGTAATCAAGCTGGCTGAAATAAACTACTATAGAATGTCTACCCATGCTGTTGTAACCCTTCTGCTGAGCACCTGTCAGCAGCAACAAGGGAAACACTAAATTAATCACTAAGGTGTCCAATAAAACCAACAAACCTTTCCTTGCAAGCAGTATAAACACAAAACCCACATTTATTACAAAAATAAACACTAACTATTATTTTAAAACGCTATGAACTCCATAACAAGGTCTATAGGTGGCACCTTCTTGGGGATGGGTTACCCATATCCAGGCAGTTTGGGACTTGGGGCTCCCCAACAGGTAGTTCTGGGGGCCTGAATCCCTATACTTGCCCTTTGATGTGGCCCTCCCTCTCCAGCCCATTGCTAGAGAGTCCTATGAGCTGCTCCATGGGTTCATGGTGCCACAGGGAACTGCTAGAGAGCGTAGGTCCTTCTGCATTGCAAAGGACCCCTCGTTGCTCCCTGTGAAACTGTAGTGCCAATCTCCACGTCCATGTAGTGGCTTTGAGGGCTTATCTGCAAGTTTCGTCAGCATATTGCACCCCAGCGTTTCTTCTTCTAATTCCAGCTCTGCTGGGGCAGGAGACTACAAGAGAACTTGTAGAAAAGCCAGCAAAACAGCCTGAACTGCAGCCGGTGCCAACCACACTGCCTGGTCAGGACAAAGAGCTACAAAAGCAACAACATGCACCAGGCCCAAACATGCAGCAAACTTACAGCAGGAATCAACAACACAGCTAGGCTGAGACAACAGCTGTAAAACAATAAAAAGTGTGTGTGTGTGGGGGGGGGACTCCTGCACCAAGGCCTGAACATATAACAAACGAGTGCCAGGCCTATTTGACTGCAGGTGGGACATTTGGTTTCAGCTGCACTATTATGCTTAGACCTAAAAGCTATGAAACAATGAAAAAGAGGCCAGGCCTATCTTGGCTTGGGCCTGAACTACAACTAATATCCAGCCAGACTGCTTGGTTGGGGCATAAACTGCAAAAGGGACAAAAGGAGGCCCAGGCCTATTTTGTTGGGCTGAGACCGGTTGGCAAAAAGCTGGCCAGGCCTATACTGCACTGAGGCCTGGATAAACAATAAGAAGTAACCAGGGCTTCATCCTGGCCCAAATCTGTCAGCCAAACATGTCTGGGGTTCAGCCTCACACAGGTGAGCTAAAATACAATAGCTGTGAAACAGCAAAAAGGCCCCAGGCTTACGTCTGCAGCCTGGACATTCAGTCTCAGTTATACCACCATGCTGAATGTCCAACAGAGGGCGACAGTAACTACCCTGTTCCCGGTCAGTCTACAGTAGGGAATAATATGTTCATGGTATCGCCCCACTCGAGGCCTATCTGGCCACACAGCTGGGGTTCAGCAACACGGCTATGCTGAACCCAAAAGACAGTGCACACACCATTATCATCCCACTCAAAACCCAGAAAAAAAAAAAAAGGAAAGAAGAGCGAGAGAACTGGGGTTTCAAGCCCTAAGACAAACTTTCTCCCTGTACCCGAGGCTTTCCCATTACATAGCTTTTGCTTGCCTCTCCAGTGAAGAGGTGGGGAGCAGGTTTTCTGTCTTCCAATTCAGTGGTACAATTCTCAACAGCCCCAGGACAAAAGAGCCCCCAGCTCAGGTGGTCTGAATCTTAAATAACTATTTTGATATCATTACAGGGTCCCAATCAAGAAACAGCATAATTTGAACACTGCTAATGCAGACCTATCAATTCAAAGGTGGTCAGTGCTCTTGGCTTTGCTCCAGAGTCACTAAACTGGTCTAGATGCAATGAGGGTGGAGGGAAGGTGGTCCTTTCCAATCCCAAAAAGCCCCACAATACACAACAACCAAAAACTCGCACTTTACCACACACGGCCTCAAGTGTGTGTGGGTGTTGCATTGTCATCTCGCCTTTCCCTGTTTTCAACTGTGGTCTCTGCATGGATGCAGAACCTAGATCCATTTCCTCCCCCATTGTTCTCCTCTCTTTATGTTTAAAAAAAGCAATTGCATCAGTACAAGCATGAGATGACAAGAGGTTTAACCTGCTGGTTACTTGATTAACAATTATAAAGTAGTTGAATACTTGGGAATATGCTAAAAGTATAGTATTTAAGCTCTGTTAGGTAAACTTTTAAAGTTGATATGGGATTTGACCTGCATGGACAAAATAAAATTTGTATGTTTGTAAGGCTGAAACCCTGAGCACTATGTATTTGGAAACTTTTTGGTGTTCCCAGCTATCTTTTAAATAAACATCCTTTCATTAACAGCATCTTGCCATATAAACACTTCCCTCTGTTTACCACAGACAAGTAATTATTCCATAGTGAATAGCAGCTTAATTACAAAGATCAACTTGCACAGGTTTTTAACCCAGCTAAAAGGTTGGTTTGGTGATTCTCTACCCCATGCTGTGAGAATGTTATGGGTAATTTACAATATTAGCACTGCTAGGTGTGCAAACACCCACACATGATTCACAAGATCAAACCCAGAGATTTCAAATGGGATTCTATAATGCCAAAAAGACTTGTTGTGGTCTGTCTTAGTTCTTTGCAACAGAAGAATTACTCTATCATTTTTATATAGTAAAAAAAAACACAATGAAAGTTGAGGCCTAGCATTTTTTCAAGGGGTGCCTTAAGTCTAATGAGGTGTGCCGTAAGTCTAAAATGTTGAGTTAGTTCACACCCTCCTGTGGAATCCTGCACACTGCACTGTATTTTCCAAGCCCTTTCATAAACTGAAGGTAATTTTGAAATGGGTTCAGTAAAGTTATGGTGAATGAAGGGAAGAGTTAGGTGCTTAAATACATTTTCAGGTATGTTTGTTTATAAAGAAAGCATTGAGGCAATAACATCTTTATAATGTAGAATACTGATCAAGTTGGCTCTCTAAGCTCTGTTATCTCTATATGAGAAGAATATAATTGCTTTGTAATATTTGAACACTCTGAAAATGGTACGTTATTGAATAAGTGCCTGAAAGAGAGCCCCATCTTTCAGCCTCCCTGTCCTGTACAGCTATTGCAAATACATTTTGTTAGGCAATGTATCTGATGGCATTATACATCTTGTAAATATATTTAGGTATGATCATCTAAAGGGCAAAGCTTGTCTAAGCAATCCATATATTGAGTGCAAAACAAATGCTATCATGGTTATTATCTTGAGACAATGCCACTCATCGGGCACCGTTTTAAATTTTGATGTCAGTTCAAAGCATTGCTAAAAATAAAATGATCTGTTTATACAGGCTTCTTGACAATAGCAAAATTAAAGCCATCTTATTTATTGGAAAAGAGGCACAAAGCCAAAAAAAGTGCTGTAGTTGAGCTTGGCAGATAGAATTTGCTGCAGTACCATTGGCGTATGCTCTGTTTTACACCTGTTTTGTTCCCCTCTTTCCTCCCTTCTCTCCATTCTCTCGCCACAAGCTCTTTTTTATAGTAGTAATCTTTTACCTAAATACTTCATGTGTGCTTCCTGAGTAAGCAGGCAAGGGCTACATTTGGGTTGGCTGACACATGTTTCGGAAGACACAATGTCCAAATTAAGCAGTGAGTGAATAGAGCGGTTGGAATGGCTTTCTGGGGTAAAACTAAGTGGACAATGTTGACCCCCAGGTAATATGCTGAGGATGAAAAAAGGTTTAAAGAGCTAGTCTTATCAAAATTAAACAGTCATAAACATAGGTTGGCGGATCTCCTCTGGCGGGCTTTAAACTAGGCTCATTGGGGGAAGGGGAAGACGAGGGCAGAGGAACCCTTGGACTGCCAAACAAAGCAACACCCACAAGTATAGCCCAGCCTAGACTGACGAGCAGAACATATACACAGGTAAGCAACAGGGGTCAGGGCAATGATGAGAGCCGGGGGCCAGTGCACACATCCTCATAGTATGGGAAACAAGCAAGAGGAACTTACCCTACTGCTAGCTGACACCAACTCAGACATAGTAGGGTCACTGAAACGTGGTGGGACCCAACAAGTGACTAGGCAGTGAATATCAAGGGCTATAGGCTGTACAGGAGGGACAGGGCAGGGAGGAAAGGTGGGGGTGTGGCGTTCTACAGTAAGGAGGAATACACATCCTCATCAATTAGCAAAGAGTCAGAGGAGGGGCACTCCGAAGTGCTCTGGGTTAGAATACAAGGCAATCAAGGGGAAAGAGACTTAACGGTGGGGGTCTACTACAGACCACCCAACCAAGGGGAAGAGATAAACCAGGAATTCCCAATTCACGGAGGTAGTTGGGTCAGAGGATGTGGTCATCATGGGTGACCTGAACTTTCCAGACATCTGGTGGGAAAAGCAGTCAACCAGGTCTGACTGCTCACGTAGGTTCCTAGCCCTAATGCAGGACCTCCATCTAACCCAGGAGGTGCACAGCCCCATCAGGGGAGACGCCTTGTTGGACCTGGTGCTGGCCACCGGCGACATCTGATGAGGGGGCTGCGGGTGCTTGACCACCTGGGTGACAGTGATCATCGCCTGCTGGAATTCACCATCCAGCGCAAGGTGGCAAAGGCCTGAAGCAAGGCAGCAGCCCTGGATTTCAGGAGGGTGGAAGCACTGAGGTCCCAAAGAGGAGGGGGGGGAACCAGGTGTCCAAGAAGAGTGGTCGCTCCTTAAGGAGACGATTCTCCAAGCCCAAAGGGAGGTAATCCCAACACAGATCAAAGGGGGCAGGAGGGCACAAAAGCCCCCATGGCTTACCAGAAGTATCCGGAATGTCTCCTAGCTAAAAGGGAGGCGCACCCCCAAAGGAAGGGAGGGGCCATCACCAGGGAGGACTATACTGTGGTTGCTCGGGGTTGCACGGGGGCAGTCAGGAAGGCCAAGGTGGAGATGGAACTGGGACTAGCTTCCCAGATCAAGGACAACAAAAAGTCCTTTTTTAAATACATAGGGGGTAAAAAGAAGGTACCGGGTAACGTGGGGCTCCTACAAGACACGCTGGGAAATTTGGTCGTCACACCAGACAAGAAAGCTAACCTATTTAACGACTTCTTTGCCTCCATTTTCCTGAGCAGGGACTGGTGT
>NW_017728917.1:28423670-28430249 GCF_001723895.1 Crocodylus porosus
GGGACCTGAACCTATTCAGCCTCCACAAGAGAAGGCTGAGGGGGGATCTAGTGGCCTGTTACAAACTAGTCAGAGGGGACCAGCAGGCACTGGGGGAGTCCCTGTTCCCTTGTGCACTACCAGGAGTGACCAGGAATAACTGTCACAAGCTGGCAGAGGGCAGGTTTAGGCTAGATATCAGGAAGCGCTACTTCATGGTCAGGGCGCCTAGGATCTGGAACCAACTTCCAAGAGAAGTGGTGCTGACTCCTACCCTGGGGGTCTTTAAGAGGAGGCTAGATGTATACCTTGCTGGGGTCATTTGACCCCAGTACTCTTCCCTGCCATGGTAGGGGGTCGGACTTGATGGTAGGGGGTCCCTTCCGACCCTACCAAGTATGAAACTATAAAAGTAGATACATTTTAATAGCAAATCTAATAATGAAATATGGAAACATTATACATGACTAAATAGTACAGATAAGGCAAATCAGGCAAATGTTTAATCATTTATAAAGTGCACGTTCAAAGAAATAACAATCTTGTTAACATTTGAAAGAATTTGAAAATTAATTTGTCCAAGTGCTAAAGCCTTAAAGCCTCTCACAGGTGGCCAGCCTATTGGGGAAAAGGGCTTTTCACCTAAGTTTCAAATCAGGTTTTATAAAGGACCTCTTATCTTAGTTGATTTGCGGGTGAGCTAGTGAGCAAGAACTGTAGTTCAGTGTTGAAGAACAAAGATTCCAAGATGAACCCAGATTTTTCTACTTTGACTTGGCTAAAATATCAAAAAGTTTACTAAATAAGGTAAAAAAAAGAAAAAGCATGGCTAACTGGTGTTACTCTAATTAATAATCATATGCCTATTCTTATCTCCATATATAAAGCTGTGTCTTGTCTAAAATTAGTCTAGTCTGTCCACTAAATGTACTTTAAGTAACCTTAGCGAGACCTCTTACCTGATTTGGGGGGAGGTCTGTCTGTCGATGCCATTTTTCTTGAATTTTCTGAAATGACTTTCACCTTGCCAGGTACTCTAGCCAGATCATTTCCTTTGCCTCTTCTTCTCTTAACCAGACTTTGGTTAAGGAAATGCAAGCAAATGCCATTGTGTTTTGTCCTTAAGCATCTTAAAGCATACTGTCATCGACAACAGAGGGCCTGGTTCACCTATTTTTATGTATAATTTGAACTGAGGCTGTGTCTGGTCTCTCTCTGCCTCTTCTCCCTTCTCCAAGCAGCAGAGCTCTAAAACTTGATTGAAGATGCCTGACTGATAACTTACATAGGCTTTAGAGAGAACTAACTTAACTAGATCTATTTCAGTTAAAGAAGCAGGGGCAAGAGAAGGAAAATCGGGGATGCTATAACTGCCTGTATTAGATTTTGCAGAGCAGAGTTCTAGTTTTCACTTCAAGGAACACAATTGCGGAGTTTAGCATGCCTGTGTTTGGGGGGGGGGGAAGTGTTTTGTACCTTAGAATAGGGAATTTTTTATGTTTATATATGATATGTTTTATTTGTGAGTGTGTGTGCAAGAGAATCCTTACCTGCCTGTGCTACAGGTTTCCAACATGCTGTAGGAGACAGAGAGGTGGAAAAGTGGGGGGGAGGCAAAAATTATCCCAAAGTCTTGTAGCAAGCAACTAGTTTATCTAAACTATTAATAATGCTTACAGTGTAACCTGAATAAGGATTCGAATCCATATCCAATCTTGTTAAGAACTGTAGTCCAGATTTTCAGCAAGTATAAATTGCCTTACCCTCATCCTTGTTACACAACAACTTTTCAGAGAATACCTGATCCTCCATGATTTCCCTGGACTTCCAGAAGAAGTTTTATTGAACTATAGTTGCTCTACTGGGCAACAGATTTTAAGAATGATTTAAAGAGGGAGGAAAAAGAACTGTTGTTATAACTTGTCAGTAATAAAGATTAATGCCTGTTAGATGGGAGGTACTCTGCTTTTCAAGTGGCTGATTGCATGCCTTGTAGGGAAATATTCTCTGTGGGAAATGTTGCTGGTAAGCAGCTTTTTACTCTCATGAGCAGATCCAGGACTTTGTAAAAGGAGTGTGGGAGCAGTGACCAGCCCTTCAAGGGAAATACCACCCCCCCTTCACATTGTCTCTGCCCAGCAGTACAGCTCCCCACCCCCCTTTCCCCCTGCAAGCCCATCACACAGGGGAGTCAACTCAGTCAAGGACAGTGGCAGGTGGGATTTCCCTTTCTGCAAGGTCTCCCTGCACATTTCTGGCCAGCCCACCAGAAGGGGCAGGGATGGAGAACCTAACTGCTGCTGCCGCTGTCCTCAGCTGAGCCTGGCTCCGTGCACTGCCTGGTTGTAGTGGCTTAGGGGACAGCACCAGCAGTGCATGGGGGAGAGGATGTCCTATTGAACCTGGAGGGTAAGGGAAAAAAGGAGGGAATTCTTACCTGCTTGAGGGACTTAAAAACATTTCTAGCTGATGCTCCCCTGGCATGGTCCAAAAGTGGGGTGTGACTGCAAAATTGCATCCCCTCTGAATCCACCCCTGTTGCTTTTTGTTAGCATTGCTCCAGGCAGGTGTCACCTATACCCTTGACAGTACTAGGCGCACTTTCTAAATGGACAAAAGGGGACAAGTCCTGGCAAAAGGGTACAAAACATATAAAAGCTGTGCGAGTGGGTGCACACATAACTGTGTGCCTTAAAATGGAGTAAAAACCCATGTATCTTCATATACTTTGTTTATTAGTTGTCTATATTGTCACAGAAGGGGCTTTCTTTTAGGAGCCCTTGAGTGCAGTAAATGGAGTAGCTTTATAGGCTACCCCTGAAAAGATGTTTTATGCCAAGAGACTATCTTGAATTAGGACAAGTGACATGTGAGAAGCTGATGAATACAAAAATGTCAGTTATCACTAGAAAATCGGAGGGGGAGGCTCAAAATTTAAACAAGAATGGACAACTAAATGGACTTTAAAAGCTGTGACCAGAAATTTAAATATTATGCATAATCAAGGGGATTGATTAATCTACAGAATGAAAAAATCTGAGTGGCAAAGAAAATAGGTAGATTATTATCAATGCTAAAGAGAGCAAAACAGTGATGGGGCCACTGAATACTGTGATCTGGTGGAGGGAAGAAATTTTCTGTGATAATCCATCCCAGGTACTGAGAGGGCTAAGTGTTTAGTCATGCTGCTTTGTAATACATTAAGTAGGAAGTTTGCCTTTTGGGCAACCAAAAAAGAAGGATAGTACAAGTCTTGGATCAGAAGGTAAGAATGCAGTGGTATAGCTACAAACTCTGCCGAAATCACTTCAGGAAATTGTGATTTCAAGATTAGGTGATAATTGGAATGGTCATTTGATTTCCTGATGGCTTATTCAATAACTACTGCTGTTTTTTAGGACAGATGGAACCAGACTAATAGCAAGAAAACCATTATCTTTAACTTTAGCTATTATCATTAGAATTGAAGCCTCCAGGCATCTAAAAAGAAGGCAGCATTCCTGACTAGGAGATGGTTTATGTTAGGGCAGAATATTTTATATGCAAAGCGCTAGTAGCTAAACCCTTAGAAACAGTTGCATCTCTCATCAATGAGTAGGTTATATTTTGATACAAATATGATATTAAAGCCTTAAACTCAGTGCGTTGACTGTATCTTCTGTTTTGTGATCTAGGGTATTTAAATAAGTACTTGTTTCTATGAAGACGCAATGTGGTTTTAAGCTAAAGTTTTGAATCAAGCCCAAATCAGAGCTATCATTTGTGTTTGACTACACCAAAATATTTAATGGTGTAATTCTACAATCATGCAACAGTAGGGCTGGAAGGAAGGATATCTAGTCCATGCCCCGGAATAAATGGTCCATAATCAATGAGATGATACAACAAGGTCAAGTGCAAAGCCCTTATGTTGGAATAGAATGACCAGATGCATAAATACAGACTGGAGAATGACTGTCTAGGCCGGGGGTGGGCAATTATTTTGGGCAGAGAGCTGCTTACTAAGTTTCAGAAAGCCATCAAGGGCTGCATGACAGGCAGCCCAAGGCAGATTAATATTAACTTTCTACACTTTTTAGGGGCCCCACAGGCTGGATAGAATGGCCTGGCGGGCCACATCCAGCCCCTGGGCTGCATTCTGCCCAACCCCGGTCTAGACAGTACTGCAGAGAAGGACCTGGAGGTGATGGTACACCATAAGCTGCATATGAGTCAACAGTGTTCCCTTGTTACAAGAAAGGCCACCGGCATCCTGAGTTGTATTAATAGGAGTGCCACTTACATATCTAGGGAGATGATTCTCCCTCTGTTAAGCCCTAGTGAGACCTTACCTGCAGTATCATGCCCAGTTTTGGGCTCCACCCTTCATGTGGACAGTTTAGAAAGAGTCTGGTGTAGGGCAACAAAAATAATTAGGGGACTTTGAAGCCTGGTTTATGAGGAAATGCTGAAAAAAAGAGGGTTGTTTAGCCTGGACAAGGGAAGACTAAGAGGGTTTTGATAACAATCTTAAAATAACAGAAGGGCAATTCTAGAGGGGATGGAGATGAGCTTTTCTCTGTGGCTGTAGGGGACAGGAATATAAGCAATGGCCTCAAGTGGCAGCAGGGAAAATTCTGGTTGGAGATTAGAAGGAACTTTCTGACTAAAAATACGGTCAAACATTGGAACAGACTACCTAGAGAAGTTGTAGGATCTCTACTTAGGAAGTTTTCCAGAGTAGGCTGGACAGACACTTGAGTGGGATGGTTTAATCAAGGACTAAAAGACCTTCTTGGGGTCCTTTCCAGCACTACTTGCCTATGATCTAGTGCAGAAAGGGACCTAAACAAGGTGCACTGCCCTGCACCACATACAAGCACCTGCTCACTCTGTGTCTGGCCACCACTGCCCCTACCTGCCCCCCCCCACCCCACCTGGCTGCCACCACCAGAAGGGTTACAACTTGTTTAAAAAAGGTTGAAAACCCCTGATCTAGTGCATCCCACTGCTCAAGCCAGGATCATCTTTTTTTGAATGATGACACAGAAATATTTGCTAATCTTCACTTAAGCTTCCAGTTCCAGAGATTCTGCAACCTTATTAGGCCATTTATTCCAGTATTTAATCACTCTTATAGTTAGGAATTTCTTCTTAATATCCAGCCAAAATCTCCTCTTGTTGTAATGTAAGTCCATTATTTCTTGTCATTTGTGCATTCAAACATTAACTTCTCACACATTCTCCTTTTTTGTATTTGTAGACTGTTATGAAATCACCCCTCAGTAAGGCCCAGATGTTTAAAGATATGGGATATCTTACACATCTTTACCTATCTGGTCCTGTGAGGATGCAATATTTGTATGAACTTTTTTTGACCACACAGGGCTTGTCTGCCCTGCTGTCATGGCAAGTTGGAGACCACTGCCAAGAATTGGACACTGTCTATTTGCTCATACTCCACAGGCACAAAAGCTTGGGAATCAGGCAGTGCACCCAGTTCAACACAGCCCTGAGCACATTCCAAAAGGCATTCCAGAGACGGACATTCTTCTAGGCATATGATTAGGATAAATCGGCTATGCTATCTACTTTCTGGGCTTTTGTGTGTATGGGGAAGGAGCGTGCAAGTGCTATATACTTCACAGAGGTAATGCGGACATCGCACTGTCACATTGCAACCTGCCCAGCAACTGATTTCACCTGGTACCTGCTTGAACTCACCATTAACCTTTCCCCCACCCTTTCTTTTTCTCCCCTCCTTTTCTCTGCTTTTTTCCAGCTATTTACTTTTTCACAGACTGCCTCTTTTCTACCTTGGATAACTCATTACTACAGCAGAATCTCTCTTGCTTACTTTTAGCATTCCTTCATCCATTTTCCCTCTCATTCTCTCCCTTCTCTACCCATTGTTTTCCTAATTTCTTCCAATTTACATTTTCACTGGCCTCCTGTCACACTTTCATTCCTTGGAGCTCTCAGAACAACAGCAGAATCACCCTGTGCCCTAAAGAAGGATGATTGTGCCTGAAAGCTTGCAAAGAACTTTTTTCTAACTACTCAGTTGGTCTAATAAAAGATATCACATCTACCCAAAGAACTTTTCCTGCCTATGTCCTTAGAGCGACACAGCTATAACCAAAAACCCTGGTATATATGAGGGCATTTGTCTGTCCTGAATAACTCGTGCAATCAGGGCGTGAGATTTGAGCCAAAAAATGGTGTGAAAAGCAAGTGTGTTATGAAGATTACAACAATCTTGCCAAAAAAACCCCTGTATATAGATTTTTGGTTTTTTTACTTCATTGTACCAGACAGCAGATCTCTTCTGATGTTAGATACTACTGAGATGGGTTGAGTTTCCATGTCTTTGAGAGTCTCAACCTGAATCTTCTGTTTTTGATTTGAAATCAGTTCATCAGATGTCTTATCCTTTTGCCACTTTTGTTATTTCTTTAAAATTACCGTATTTTTCGGACCATAAGACGCACCTGACCATAAGACGCACCCAGTTTTTATGGCAGGAGAGACTATGTGTGCCGGTGGCCGGCCATTTTTATTGCCGGCTCCCGGCCACCGGCACGGGCGCCGGCTTCTGGTGTAAACAAGCAGCGGATGTCC
>NW_017728917.1:28430368-28462199 GCF_001723895.1 Crocodylus porosus
CCCACTCGGGCTCCGCTGCCTCCGCGGGCAAGCTCCGCCCCGTCTCCCTGGGACACACACCTTTGGACCATAAGACGCACCCTCGTTTTCCCCCCACTTTTGGGGGGGAAAAAGTGTGTCTTATGGTCCGAAAAATACGGTACATTGATAAAATTCTCAAAATTTAGAGTCTGGATCTTAAGAGTATAAGCCAAGAGTACAAGTTTTCAGTGAAGTTGATGTGAATTGCAAGTATGTGCTTAAATCAGTTTTGAAAATGGGACTTGGATTTTTTTGAAAACATTTCTCCATAAACTAGTGCATATTATTTAACTTTCTGTGGCAGCTTAAATTGTATTGGAAACTTTTACAAGTGTATTTTGATTTCTTGCTGTTGGATCAATGATTTAAAATGAAACAAATTCCCAGGACAGTAGGTGAAATGAGCCTGACTCAGTAACTTCTAATGTTTGCTTCTCAATATAGAATAAGCTCTATTATGTTTTGTTTAAAATTGAACTTTATAGGTGCCCTGATACCTAGTGCTTCAGGATTAAAGCATACATACTTTGAAAACTCTTTGAATTGTGAAGTCTTTTTGACTGATTGCCTTTACTCTCAATCAATCCATTTGAATATTTTTTTGGACAATGACTAGAAATCTATATAGTTTTTATAATTTTTATTAAGCACACTATACAAATCATATACTTGAAATGGGTGAAAGATGAAGCTGGACTTCATCATTTTTAAAGTTTAAGGCTGCTGCTGCCATACCTATTCTGACGTTAAATTGATTTCAAACAGTGCTATGCTTCATACATCACTTAGCTACCATCAGAAGTATGGTAACCATGTTGAGAAGGAAGTATCTTAATTGATTCTAGTGCAATATTTAAGGAAGAATTTTCCCATTAAAAAAGAAAAGAAAAGTGATTCGGCATGTGTGTGTTCTTGTTAAGAAATTTTTATAGATGAAAGTTAATTTTCTACCTGTATTACTCTAAATTAAATGGAATATCTATTCTGGGTCAGTTTAATGTCTGGACACATTTTTCTGGTTTAGTTCAGATCACTTCCTTAATTTGCCCAGCAAAACTCCATTTTTCATTTTTCTTATGTTGGACTGAATACCTTAATCAGTGGATCCAGATGCAGCCTGCGGGTCACACTGAGTTTGAAACCCTGCGTTAAATACTGGTGGGCTTGAAAGCATGCTTAAGTAACTTGTGCCAGGGGCTGTCATAACTCTTTAAGGGGAAGTGAGGCCAGCTTACCTAGTGACTGATCAAATGATTTGAAAAGCTGATGAGGGTCTTAGAAACAGGGGAGGAAAAAAGGTCTCTGGTAGGGGTGTGCGAAGCAGGCAGCATTTGATTTTGGATTCGGCCCGATTCAGGGGACAGTGATTTGATTAGCTGATTCAGATTACTGTCCCAATTTGATTCGGCCCAATCTGAACCTGAAGATTCAATTCTGATTCAGAGAATTGGCAATTTGGCCATGGACACAGTTGTATATGCTGTTTCTACATACCTCGACATACCAGGTATGGCTCGTGAACACTGAGATGGTGGGGCAGATGGAGCATCCCACAGGAGCGTAGGGGGGGTGTCCCATGCACTCTGCGGTGGACCTAGAAGTGGACCAGAAGTAGTTCTAGTCTACTTCCAGGTCTGCCACCAAGAGTAGGGGGACTCCCCCGCCTTGCACTGCTCAGCTTGGTGGTCGGCCATGGGGGCACTGGCACCCCAGACCCAGGAGGCACCAGTCACTGAGCTGGGGGCCCCCACTGCCTCTGTGGTAGACCTGGAAGTACTTCTGGTCCACTTTTGGGTCTACCACGGAGTATGCGGTGGACCCCCCTCCTGCGCTCCTGTGGAACGCTCCATCCACCCACCATCTTAATGTTCATGAACTATGCCGGGTACCTCGAGGTATGTAGAAAAAACATATAAAGCTGTGTCTATGGCCGAATCAATTTGGAGGCTTCCAATTCGGTTCAGAGAGATTTAATGGGTCTCCTGATCCGATTCAGGTTTGGAGATTCAGCTGTCAAATCTGGCAGAATCTCCTCTGAATCAAATCAGCAATTGAAGCTTCACACAGCCCTAGTCTCTGGGCCCCTGAAGCTTGCCCTTAGTCAGGCAAAAATAGCATTATTTTGTGTATTTTTATGACTGAATAGGGCATATCTTGAGCATTACATTGGCATGATGATAGTTGTACCGGGCTTGGGAAGACAGGTCGGTGCCTACAGATTGTCAGCAGTGAAAAGTTTGAGTAATTTTTTGCAAAAGGAGGAAAAAAGAATTACATTAACCTTTTACCCATCAGAATCAGTTGCCATAACACAAGATGTGATTTTTATACTGAGGGCTAAAGCAGATGTACTTTCAATCTTCGTGATATGTGTGGGTATGTGAATAGAAATACTTGGGAGACTCAAATAATTGGATTTTAACCAATAAAAAATGTACCTTTTAATATTAGAATTTTTGGTGATTTTGCAGGTATTGTTAGTCAGTAAGTTTACAGATATAATTCCATATTGATCTTATGCTGAGAAGTGTTTGGGGGTGAGGAGGGGGAATGCCAAACATCTATTTCTTCCCAATGCTTTTTGAGGTTCTCTCTCTTCTTTTCTTGTTTATTACTTTAAAGCCTTGTTTATGCATCTGATTTGTGCACAGACCTCACTGACTTCTTTTCAGGTCCTTTCCAGCTTGATAACAGTCAAGCTCTTTCTGCAAAGCATTAACTGGAATGACTTCAACCCTGGTTAGAGCCCTTTGTTATTTGTTAAATGAGGAATGCTAAACCTATCTAACTTTCCATAGATTTCACAGGTTTTTTGGGGCTGGAAGGGACCTTGCAGATTATCGGGTCCAGCCCTGCTGCTCTAGGCAGGACGACAACTGGGGTTAGGTGACCCCAGTGTGGTGACTGTCCAGTCTCCTCTTGAAAACCACCAGGGTAGGTGACTGCCCCACCTCTGGAGGGAGTTTATTCTACACTCAGGACATCCTAACTGTAAAGGAGTTTTTCCTGGTATTAAGCCTGAAATGGCCTTCCAGGAGTTTGTATCCATTGGCACTAGGGGTGCCCTAGTGAAGAGTTGTTCACCAAGCTCTTGATGCACTCCTCTGATATAGCGGTAAGCCACTATCAAGTCCCGTCTCAACCTTCTCTTCTTTAGGCTAAAGAGGCCCAGGTCCCTCAGCCTTTCCTTGAATGGCTTGCCTTGCAAGTCCCTAATTATATGGGTGGCTCTTTTCTGGACCCTCTCAAGTTCTTTCACATCCTTATTGAAGTGCGGCACCCAGAACTGGACGCGTTACTCCAACTGCGGTCTCACTGGTGCCGAGTACAGTGGTAGTATCACTTCCTTAGTTTTACATTAGATGCATTGGTTCATGAATGCCAGCGTGTTATTTGCCCTGCTGGCCACCGCATTGCACTGATGGCTCATATTCATGCAGTGGTCAATCATTACCCCAGGTCCCTTTTGGTTGTGGTGCAAGTCAAGCTGTTGCCACTGAGCCTGTATGTATGTTGAAAGGTTGTTTGCCTCCAGATGGTGCACCTTACACTTGGAAGTGTTAAACCTCCAACATAAATTCCAGTGTGCCCGACGCTCTAGCCTGTCCAGGTCCACCTGTATCTGCAGCCTATCTTCTGGTGTGATGACACTGCCCCATAACTTGGTGTCATCCACAGATGTGGCCAGTGAGCTTTTCACTCCCCCATCCAAATCATTGATAAAGATGTTGAAAAGCACCGGTCCAAGCTTGGACTGCTGGGGGACAGCACTGGCCACTTTGTGCCAGGATGACACGGATTTGTTCATGAGAACTCTCTGGGTCCCAGCCAGTAGCCAGTTTCCCATCCACTGAACTGTTGAGCAGCTGAGCCCACAATCTTCCAGTTTTCCCACAAAGATATCATGGGATACTAGATCGAAAGCCTTTTGGAAGTCTAGTTTTGTCCTCTGTTGATGACTGTGTGTTGACACTGATAGCACCTCACTGCATTGCAGGTTCACTGGGTACCAACCTTTATATCAAGGATAAGATCTAGAGAGAATGTCTTCCTAGCTCTCCAGTCATTTACCATTGCATGCATTTTCCTGTGGCTGCTACAGCACATGGATGTATATAAATGTAATATCTAGAACAGTGGTTCTCAACTAGGGTGCTGTGAAAGTGACACTAGATCCTCTCTGAAGGTTGCCATAAAGTGTGAGAAGATTAAGCAGTAAATGCAAACTCAGGTTTGTTCCTACTTGGCAGAACCCCCTTGCCTCTCCCCCTCCACTACTGGCCCCCTTTGCAAAGAGGCAAACACCGTAATATATAAACAAGCTTTTGAAATTGGGTGCCACTCAAGGCATGCCTTTATATAACTTGTGTGAATCAAGTAGAATGAGGGTGCCTCAAATTCATTGGGATTGAGAACCACTGATCTAGAAAGGTGTAATCTAGAAAGGAGGTTTCTAAGACCTGGCTAGACAAAGCTTTAGCTGGGATGATATAGTTGGGGATGGTCCTGCTTTGAGCAGGGAGTTGGACTAGATGACCTCCTGATATCATTTAGTCCTCCTTCCAACCCTCATTTGCTATGATTCAGTGTTAGGCATTTTTTGTCTTGGCCCACCAGTAATCTACAGATAGGTAAGTATTGACTTAAAACAGTCATACCTATGTGGTACATTCTTGAATCGGTGATATTCTACTATCTGGACAGTTGTAGACTTCTACATAGAGAGCACAGCAGAGTTTCTCAGCTAATTCTAGAAGGGCCTCAAGATGAACACTACAGTACACCTTTTTCCTCCTGAGTGGCTCTTTGTTAAATATACATATAATAGCATTTGTCACATCTTCAGGTGCTAAGGAGGCCATCCAGGTGGTGGGACGATGTAGCATCTGCCCAGTTATCGCTCTGCATTTGCATGCTGGGAAAAGAACTGTTTGTGCTCTTGCTGTGAGCAAGCAGATGGTATCTATAACCTTGATTTATATAAAGCACACAGCAGAAACTGAAGAGGGACTTGTGTATCATGGAAACACATGGGGCTCTGCATCTTCTCCACTGTTTCAAACCTGTTTCAGACACACCAGTGTCTGCTTTTGATTTTGTTTTTTCCCTTGGGGAAAAGGAAAATCTAGGTTACTAAAATGTGTCCTGGATGAACAAGGTGACTACAGAAAGCATAGGCTTGTACCAAAAAGCAGTTACCCTGAAGCCAGAGTAACAGATGCAATAGTGGGAGAGGGATAGTAGCAGGAATAATGAAACTGAACTGGGGTCTTTTCTGAACTTGTCATCAGTGATAAGAAAAATTCCTGGGAGTTGGAAATATGTAGCTCTAGTATAACAATAGTTTTTCAGTCTCCTGGAAACAAGAATGTGTAGCTCAGTGGTCAGGGACCATTTTGAATAGATTTGCTTCATTAACGCCAGTGGTTTCACTTATATACCACTTAGAATAGAGGCCTCTGGATGCTACTGCAATATATCTATTAATGGTGCTATACAACTTCTTCGGCGCTTGGAAGTATGTCTGCCTATGTCAAACTGCTAGAATACTAACAGGAACAAAGATGGTATTTAGTATATAAGCAAAGTACCTTTCAAGTTTTTAAACTGTTTATACTCTAATATGTACCTGAAACATGTATTCAGTAGAACAGAACCAATCAAAATTTGCCTCTACAGAGATCATTGATATCATGATACAGTATGTGTAAAGAAAAGAATTTGGGCAGCAGCAATGAGAAAATTAATGTATTAATTAAAGCTACAGTCAGGCTCTGGAAAGTCTGTTCTTTCATTAGGGACA
This sequence comes from Crocodylus porosus, assembly GCF_001723895.1. Taxonomy (NCBI): domain Eukaryota; kingdom Metazoa; phylum Chordata; order Crocodylia; family Crocodylidae; genus Crocodylus; species Crocodylus porosus. The sequence continues at coordinate 28,436,193 of NW_017728917.1, forward strand.
TATTTGTAATTGATGCCCATATCTATGAGTAGATGCCTTTGATTTGCATGCAAGGCACTTGGTTTTCCTAAAAAAAAAAAAAAAAAAAAAAAAAGCATCTCTAAATAGTTGAGAGAGGTCCTAATTTTACTAGGATTTCAGAGTTTAAGCTAAATGCTTAATAAATGAACCAGATGCTTCAATTCTAATATAAATGGAGAAGTTATGCGTCAGCATTAGGAGAAGTTACTCTGTTTTTTTCTTTATGAAATAATCATTAATTTTTTGGACTGACTTTATGGCCTAATCTGGGTACATATTTGCTAGCTTTCTTTAAAATGGTCAATGAAAGGGATCCATATTCAGTAAAAGCCTGCTCTCTTGCTTTGTTATAATACTTTGATAGACCAGTAGTCCTTTGCTATTGTGTTTCATAAGCACAATAACCCTTCTGCAAGTAAATTCACTCCTTTGCCATAGAGGAAGATGTTGAAAGACATGAATTGCAATTAGTCACTTCCATACTATGATTTTCAATGGGAATTGGGTAACTGCTGTCACCTGTGCCTTTTGAAAATGGCCCCTTGAAGTGCTTTTGCATAAAAGTAACATTGTACTTTGCAATTGAAATGATTCATGTGGTATTTGTCACCTATAGTTATCAATTTTTTATGAGGCTGATGGGTGTGGGGAAGTGCAAATTTATGTAGTGTAAAATCTGTAACAAGCCTAAATATCAGTTCTTCTATAGGTCATATAGTTGTGATATAGGTTCTTGTAGCTTCATAGTGAACAGCAGGCTTTAACAGAATTTTTTCTGACTGAAGTTGATGAAAAATCTACGTACTCATCTTTCTTTCTCATTATAAAAATTTTTTGGTGCATGATTAGGAAAAGAGTTGTTACTACCATGTTTTCTTGCTCGCAACATGCCCTGGATTCTAATACGCATCTTATTTTTTAAATGCAAAATGAAGATTTTTTTTCCAGAGTTATGGCTGCATAGGGCAGGGACAGAGCCTAATCTTCAGCTGACTCACCCTCCCATTCCTCCTTAATTAAAAGCTCAAACCCTAGCTGTTGATGAAGATTGGTTTCTGTCATGGATAGATCTATAATTATTGAAAAGAGCCAAAGAGTCTCCAAAGCTGTAAAATAGAAGGAGAAACCAGGAGTAGCTAGCAGCCAGCAAAACCGCCCTAAGAAAGATTAGCTTGATTAGTGGAACATGAAGACTATTAAAAAGGAGAAACCTGTTGTTAATACCTGTGAAATGAAAAACAATGAGCCATTAGACCCCCTGAGCTGCCTGAATGGTAATGCATGCAATAGCTGCTGCACTGTGGAGCAGGAATCAAATCAAGATGCTTTTGTCCTGGGCAGGAAATCATTTCTCCTGCTTAATATATGCCCCCTAATCTCAGGGGGCTGATTTGCAGGGGGAAGGGGCAAAGGAGTGTGTGGTATTTGTGAGAAAATATGGTGATTTTGTGTGGATATCTTTTTAGTTGTACCAAATGAGATTTTAATAAGAGGAGTTAGGCACAAAGGAAAAATGAGTTCTTACGTAAATTTGAATTAAGAGGGCTTCTGTATGGTCAATGGGTCTTAGAAATGCTTTTTGTAGATTTTTTTCATACATAAACAAAGTGACCTTTTCTTAGCAGTTACATAAATGCAGCATATTTCAACTGTATAATTGAGGCACAGTAAACGTAGGTACAACACGTATACTCTATACTTATTTAATCAAGAAGCATAATGCAAATGTTGAAAAGGATATCATCCAATAAACCCAAAATGCAGCCAAACACAAAACCAGTATGAAGTTTAAAAAAGCACCCATGTCCTGTGTTCAGAAGTGACTTAAGAACTTATATTTTATTTACTTTGACTTGGGTCTGATCCACACACATACTGCACTATATAACTACTTCACTGTGATTTTCACCCCTCCCCCCTCACTGTAAACCGTTTTAGCAAGGTATTACCTAGAGTGGATGCAGTTTCTTTATAGTGGTATTACAGTGCCTTAGACTATGTCTACTGTGTACCAGTTATACTAGCAAAACGCTTCTAGTGAGAATGTAGCTGACAGTGAATCATGCATTGGTGTTTTGTATGCCTAATGGTGCCAATATTGCATCACATGCTTAAGAATCTTGTGCCATCCTGATTAAGAATTGTTGTCCTAGACTGGAGAGACTGTATCTCTGGTCTAACCAGGTTGTACCTGGTTATAGCCATGGGGGAAGGTGAGCAGAGATATTAGATTTCAGTCCTCCTTTATGTGCTTCTTTTCTTAGTCCTCAGGCTAACCGGGGGGCTGGTATAGTCTTCACAGCCATGGGTGGAACTAGGATTTTGAAAAGTGGGGTGCAGATGCTGTGGTGTGTAACGCAACACATTTTTCTCCAGTGGGGAAAAAAAGAAAATAGAAGCTTTACTAATATGTTAGGGTGGGGACAAAATACAGTCCGCCAACTGGCTGGTTCTGGTCTGTGGCTGCTCCTTCAATGCTCCATATGGGACTGAGTCTTACCTGCTCCCATTTGGGCAGCCTGTGCCTGTACTTTCACTCCTCCTCCCCTCTCCCCCCAGCCCAGCCCCTGGCTGCAGCCAGCTGCAGCTGCAGCCAGCCAGATGTTCCTCCACTCCCTTCACCTCCAATGGGGGCAACCAGGCTAAAGCTTCCCCCACCTCCCCTGCCCACCCACCCCTACTGGCACAGCAGGGGGCAAGACTGGGAGGAGGAGTAGCTGCTGGAGGTGAGGGGAGCATGGCAGTGCCTGGCTAGCTGCAGCTGCACCGGGAACAGCCCCACCAGAAGCTGTGCATTGGCTGGGGCCAGCAGGGCTTTTCTGCTCCCCTTGCCTCGAGCTGTGGCTCCTGCTCTTACTGTGCCAGTCTACATTGCTCTGGGCAGGGGGAAGCTTCAGCAGGAGGCTCCCATCCAGTACATAGAGATCCAGCTCCAGCTCCTGGCAACCTTCTACCTGCCCACAGGGGTTGCTCACTGAGTTGAGCAGGGTACAGAGTGGGTAGTAGGTGGCCTGGAGCTGGATGTCTGTGCACTGGGCAGGACCCTCCCACTGAAGCTTCCCCCAGCCCACCTGCCTGCAATGGCACAGCGTGGCAGGAGCCATAGCTGGAGGCGAGGGGAGCAGAACAACTCTGCTGGCCCCAGCCAGGAAGTGGCTTCCAGTGGGACTGTTCCCAGTGCTGTTCAGGCAGCCAGTTGCTGCTGTGCTCCCCTTGCCTCCAGCAGCTGCTCCTTCCAATCCTGCCCCCTGCTGTGCCACTCTGAGTGGGCATGGGGGGCTGAAGCTTTAGCCTGGCTGCTCCTGCTGGAGGTGAGGGGAGCAGAAGAACATCTGGCCAGCTGTGGCTGCACTGGGAACAGCCCTGCCAGAAGCTGTGCACTGGCTGGAACCAGAGCTGCGGGGTGCAGGCTGCCCAGGTGGGAGCAGGTGAGGCTGAGCCCCATATGCATTGCAGGGGTAGCCGTGATCCAGCCAGTTTTTGCCCACTTCCTGTCCTAAAATATTAGTAAAGCTTCTATTTTCTTTTTTTTTTTCCACTGGAGAAGAATGTGGTTTTTGGGGTTTTTTTGTTTTTGTTTTTGTTTTTGTTTTTTACACACCACAGCATCTGTATCTCCCCTTTTCAAAATCCTAGAACCACCCATGGGTATGAAGACTATACCAGCCCCCTGGTTAGCCTGAGAACTAAGGAAATGCGAGGTGGGGAAAGGAAGTAGAGCAGGTTCATTCTAGGGTTTCCCCAATCAGCCCTTCAGGAAGGGGTGGGTGAATTGGAGCTCCTTCACCTGGGGGGGGGGCTCCAATACACCTGCCCCACCCTCCAGTACTGGCTGAAAGACCCCAGACCAAACTCTCTCAGTTCGCTTTCCCTCCTTCTGTTCTGAAAACAGCTTGAGGCTGGCAGGCAGCACAGACAGAAGTTACAGAAGCCGCTCTGTTTTGAAATGTCTTCATCTGACATGAGGGGTCAGATTTTCACCTGATTGGCCATTTTTGAAGCTGTCTGTAGCTGTGAACTTGTTTGGTCATGGCTTATAAACTGCTTTCTGGGGCCAGATAGAGTGAATGTTGTCACTTCTGTCTGCACCCTAAATGTATATCTCTTCAGGTACATAAAACGAAATCTAGCCTCTTGAGCATCTTGACAATGTATCCAGTACTTCACTGAAAGTTATTTCCAGACCTGAGTTAATGTTTACCCAAGTTAATGTTTCCACATCTGAATTAGTGTTTTTAGGTAGAGTGAAAAGCTGTCTGCAGGGCTGTGAAATAGGAGCTGTGACCAGGAACAGCTTAACAGAGCAAAATTGCAGAAGAAAGGGTAGCTTGAACATCAAGAAATTGAGAGGGTTATTAACACCTGTGGAATGAAGGGTTTAGAGAGACTCTGGTAGGTTACAATGAGCCATGAAGTCTATTGACTTTCTCACTGCTGCCTGAATAGAAATGCTGCTGTCATTGCCCGGTAGTTGAATTTAAACTTTGGGTGGGCCAGGAATGAAGGAGGAGAGGCATTTGCATCCCTCCATGGATCCGCCTCTGTCTTGTCTATAATACAGAGATCTGAGGTTGCTCTGACTTCTGTCTAGTTGTCAGCAGCTTCACAGTCACGGGTCTCTTGGGCTATACTGTTCTCCTATGCAAGTCCATTATGTTGAAAGACAGAAGATGCAGATATGAAGCTATTTGTATTTTTTTTTCTACCAAGGGGATTCCCTTTTACATGAAGAAATTATAACTAGCTCACTCAACAGCCAGCTGAGTTATCATTTCTGGCACCATGTGCCACTTGTGCAGAGCCACAGGTGCTGGGGAATCTGACTCTAGGTCTAGGCTGTTTTTTGTCACTAGCAGACCCTACTGTGTTTCCTACATTCACTATTTTATGTTAAAATATTAAAACTAATACTTTCTGTTGAATTAACGTTTATGTGCACGTCATGATGGCCATAAATGCTGAGAGTGCATAAAGCACTGGTCATTTTATGGTCCTTGAGTTCTGTCCTATCCCCAAGGGAAAGCTGCCTGTGCAGTTTTCAGTTAGACTAGGATCCTCACCATTTTTCCGTGCTGTCTTGAGCAGTGAGTTAACTTTAGTTTGGGTGCCTGTGCAGAATTTTCATAACTAATGTTTTCCTGGCCAAAACTTTGAGTTCATAGCCCTGGTGTGCAATTAAGTGATTCTGTGTTCTCTTTCTGACTTGAAAGGTGGAATTTTGAAGGACTTCTGAAGGTTCTCTATTTCATCTTTTATGAAATCTCTGCATGTGCACATATGCACACTACCCAAAATTGATGCTAAGTATTTGTGTTGAAAAGAGCTAAAACTAAGGAAGGTTCCTTAAGCTCAAAGCACTAAAAGGATTCTAATATTAAAGATTAAACACTGCAATACATGCCTTCATTCTTCACAGAAATGCCACAAAACATTCATTTTTGTGCCAGTTGTCTGATAGATGTGGTATAGTATTTTTTTTAGGATCTATTTGTTTTACTCTGTAGAAATGTTAGCCTTTAGAGTCCAGTCCAATAGGAGCCCCGTTGAAGTATCACACAAGGCAGCTGCAAGACTGACCTTCAATTTGTATGTTGCTGGAAAGAACAGAGGGAAATGCTTTGGGCATTTTAAATATTCTGTTTTCATGTAGTAGAGTGGAAACAACTTTTCTTACTGTAAGAGAAACACCATTTAAATACAGAAATAGAAATCTGTGTTGGTAATAATTCATTGTATGATTTTATCCGTCCTTCATTCTTCTTGATAGTACTATTGCTGTGACACCTAAAAGCATGTTTTTATAGTGAAGGCTGTCCCTGTTTGCATTTCATACCATAACTCTTTTCAATAATGGGATATTGTTATATTTAGCATTGGGTTGTAACTTACATATTCTCAGCTAATAATAATTTATTTCTATTGATGCTGTAACATTTAAAAATGCACATCTTTCCTTAAATAAACTGAACAAAAAATGCTGTTGTAAAATCTACCCAGTGGGTAGAATTTATTAGGTACTTAAAGTACAGAAAAAGTGGAAGTCAATTTTACTCTCAATAAATGGGATATTTCTGTGCCTAACTTCAGATAGCTTGAATTGGTATTATGGCATTTGGCATAAATTGTATTGTGCTGATGCTAAATTAAACTAGGTATCCAAATATGTGTGTTGCAGTGGCACATACTTACTTTCATTGAGATCAATGAGATTTCTCACTGTTTTACCATTTTTGAAGTCTCCTGTGCCTCCTAAAAAAACAAGTGGTCTTGCTTGTTGAGAGTCATTTAATAGATGCCAGAAGTGGCTAAGTTTTAAAGCATGTAACGGTTCTCTCAACTTAGGAATTTGTTTGTGTTGCTACTTAAAGGCAAATAATATGATTTCTTTTAATGTACTTTAGGATTTTGTTCTGAGTTATGTTTCTGACTGTTTTGCTGAAGGTTTATAAAGTCTTAGGTAAACTACTCATAAGGACTGAAGAAATTGTGAATGTTCTGCACAGGAGGTCTTCTGGCCACAGCAGAGAACTGCTTTTGTGCCATTAGTGTTCTAAATTTACTCATGCTTGCTAAACTGAATAGTGTTGAGCCTTTATTCATCTAATCAGTAGGATGTCTCTAAAGCCTATTTGAAAGAGAGAAAAATTGGTAGGATGGCTGCTTTTTATGTTTCCTCAAAAGCAGGAAAGAACAGTATGGAAAAATAAACACAAAACCTGTTGAGACTAGGCAAAATGGCTGGCCAATAAGATGTTTGTTATATTTTCGAAGACCTTGGTTGAAATTCTAGCCTTATTGATGTCAATAGGACTTTTTTCTGTTTGACTTCATAGGAGATAGGATGTTGTCATAGAGATGTAAACCTTGGTTAGTTGACATTCTGGCTATGTAAAATTCCCCTTACGCATTCAGAAGGAAATAATATTAAAGCATAATACTGTAGAATCAGCTAATGGGGTCTGCAGTTCTTATTATATTGTTAAAAGGTCCTTTTTCATTTTGAAGGCTCTTGAAAACAACCCATTTGTTGTTGTTCTGTGGTTTGGTATATTTTCAAGTGGTAGGAAATGCTGTGGAATTTCTGTTTTGCGTTTGGGTGATAATAGAAGATCTAAAATAGGCTTTCTTGGGTCTTGATTTTGTTCAGATTCTTGCATGCTATTTTAACTGTTATCATTCTGGTGAGGGTAAATCACATCTTGGATGATATGAAAGGTTGAAAAGAAAAAAAGATCTTCAAATCTGTTTGCCACATTGGGGAGAAAATCCCTCTCTGATTGTTTAATTTGGCTTAGTGAAGTTTACATTCTACTTTCTCCAGGTCTTTCTCCTTTCTCTTCGCTTTCCTGCAAGTAATGGAAGGGCTCAGTACGTTCTGGACATATAACCAAAATGACCATATTTTAGCAAGTAGGTTCTTATATCATGTATTTGATATTACTGAAATTTTGCACTATAACTGCACTAGAAGACTTGCTAAAAAAAGTACAATAAAATAAATTGCTAAGTTTAAAGTTAATATAGTGGCATTTGCATATATAGCCATCAATATATAATTTATTCTAAGAGTTGTATAAGTTTTTTTTCAAAATAAGGGTCATATTTTAAAGCTTGCCCTAACACTGATTTGTGGCATTAAAAGAAATTATATATAACACTGAATTTTCCAGCAAACTTATTTTTGATAGAAGATTCCAGTTTGTCAAAAATGATATTTTTATGGGTCCATATTAGTTTATAGTTTTAGTTAAAGTTAAGAGAAAAGAGACCCATCCACTAACGAAAAGCTAGGTTTGTAGAGGTTTTAATCAGAATCAGAGCAGAGCAGGGATCTCAACCCAGGTGAATGACTTAAATGCTGGAGTCCTGGTTGTCCCTGCATATCTCTTGAGCAAATTCTAAAGGTTCATCATGATAGAGAAATGTTTTCAATACATGAAAATTTTCATGGGATAGGAAACCTGTTTGCCACCCCAGTAACATAACGTGGGGTAGGCAAGCTGGGTATGTGCCCTGGGTGTCACATAAAGGAATGGACACCAGAAAGATTAGCAGGGGGTGCCTCAGCCTCTCTGCTCTGTTTGCACTTCCCAACAGTATATTGCAATGGCACAGGCAATGTGTATCATAGTGCAAAGTGGTTAGAACTACAGTTTTGCAGACTGAAGTTTGCTGTTGCTACTGAGGGGTAATTGACCCCTTTGTTGCTACTGAAATCTGCATGGATTTTTGGGGGTGTTTTGGTGGTGTTCTTTTTTTGCTCCCTTGACATGGACTTTGGCATTTAAAAAAAATACAGTGTGGTGAAAATCTTCCCCCTAACGTAAGCAGTGAACTCCACTGCCTCTCTAGAGACCAGTTTGCAAAATTACTTGAACTTGATGATGCAGGTGGCTTGTTCCTGTTGCTTGCTGCAGCTCCTATTCTTGTGTCATGGGTGAGGAGGGTGAGAGCTCTTTCCCAGGCACCTTTGTTTTCACGTGATCTCTGTCGTAACCAGTTGCAAGTGTTTAGATTGGTTTTTATTAATGTAGATTAGGGGGTGTTTTTGCTTATCACCATTACTTTTTCCAGGGCTGTGAATTCCAAGGATTTTAATTTTAAGATCTCTGATTTGCTAACTTACATGTAAACTATAGGCTCAAAGCAAAAAAGTAATGTGGATTTGTGACTGTGGTTTACATTACATTTCTTAATGTAAAAGGGAATCCCTTGGTTATGGTTTACATGTAAACTGTAGGCTCAAACTGGCTCACTCACATTTTCAGTGTTGACTTTTAATTTTGGTTACTTGCTTCCTATAACAGACTTTTAAGCATTGATATTTTGTTTGTTTGTTTGTTTCAAGGCTGTCACAGCTGGCCATGTTTGTTCTTCCTGGTCTGTACTTGAAGTGGCCTGATATTAAATCCTGCTAGAAGAAAAATGATAGTTTTGTCTCTGCTGGCTATTCTAATCTTAAAAGGATGTTTTAGATGCATTTCCTAAACAGAGAACAGTGGTCTGTAATAGGGAAAAAAACACAAAAGAGGGAAAAAACCCTTCATAATCACTTCAGTTATATATAAATACAAATCCAGTTCTGTTCATGAAGATGGAGAAGAAACTTTAGATTTCTGTAACTTAAACTTTTAAATCAATAAGACATGCTTTAAATTTGCTAATATCCGCTTATCAGAGCAAATCAGTGTAAATTCATAAAGGGAGGAAACCGAAATTTCTTCACAAGTTAAATTGATTGTTGTGGAACCCAAATAAACATTCTTTAAATGTCTTATGAAATAGTCTAAAGAATTTTTAAATAAATAACTGATGTACTTATGCCTGTGATTCTCAACCTAAATTCAGTGAGATCCTTTTAAGGGTGCAAAGCAATATCAGGTGTACCCATGATTCACAAAATGAACCCAGAGGCCACGTCTAGATGAGCACAGACATTTGGTTCCCTGAGGACAACTAGCAGTGGCACACCTTGTGTTGCTGCTGGTTGTGCCCTGGGAACGCCCGTGACATGCACCCTCTTGTGCATGACGGGTTACTTCGGGTGGGGTAGGGGAGGGTGGGGCCAGCAACTGTGCTGGCCCAAGCATCCTCACCTGGGGGCTGGGGAAGCTGTAGCCATGGTGCTCCTGTAGCTTGGAGCCTGGCTGGCAGCCAGAGCATGACTGCAACCAGCCAGCCTCCGCGTTTTGGCGGCCCATGCTGACTCCATGTGTGCTGCCCTACTCTTTTTCTGTGCAAATTTTTTGGACCCCATCTCTCAGGGTCAATACTCCCCTCCTCCACACTGCAAGGTGGCAGCGCAGGAAATGTCTGAACATACAGTGTGTGGCACTGTAGACGAGTCTGCAGAGCCACATACTGCACAGCCACGCTCATCTGGGCACTGCCAGAGATTTCAAATAGTATTTCATAGTGTCAAAAATATTCTGACCTGTTGTGGTTTTTCTGAGTTGTTTGCAGCAGTATTCTTTTTCTATAGTCAAGAAATGAGTGGAAGCTTAGAGGTGGCATTTTTCTAAGGGGTGCCTTGAGTCTAAGAAATACATGTTGGCTTAGTGTTTGCCAGGCTGTGGAAGCCCTTAAGGTCAAAAACTGTGGGATAGTGAGTTGAAATGTAGTGGAATTGTATATACTAATCCTTCAGAAGATTTGCATGATTTCAGAGATTTACATTTCTTGGTATTGTCCTATATTTTACTATTTAGACACCAAAATGTCTGGCACATTTCTGGGGGGATATACATCTTGTAACAAGTTAACTGGTAAGAATGCTGGTCAAAATTTGTTCAGTCAGAAAAAAAATCCTTTGAAAAAATGGTCTGTCAAAACAATTTTTCACAGAAGAATGTAATTTTGCTACACTGCCAACTCCTGAAGTCAGCTGCAGATTAGCATCAAAACACCAAAAGTACTGTATTACATGCGTTTTCTGCTTCCTTAGTATCTTGCTTTAAATCAGCTGCTTATTAGCATTGATTCTAAAATTCTGCTCTTAACCAACAACAACAAAGCTTATTATGTGCAATTACAGGCAAGTCTCCTAGGGGTGTGCATGCACACTGCATAGCTAGGTTGCTCTGCAATGGCTGGTAACTATACCCAGCATATGTAATCATAGCATCTACGTGTACTTTTAGTCTTTGCTATGTTTACTTTGCTGCCACATACTAGACTTTCTGAATATTAGAAACAAAAGTGCTCTGCCCAATGGAATTCTAATGAACAACAGATGCTAGCAAAGGGTGCTGACAGAAGTGATGCTGAAAACATTATACAGCTGTACTCTGACAGAAGTGCTTGGCTGCAGTGCACTTTAAAAGTGCTTGATCTCACGACAGGTAAACTGTCATCATAAAGGTTCAGATGAAGGCGCTCCAAAGCAGAGTGCCTTCATTAACTTCTGTCAGTGCATGCCAGGATCAAGCAGCCTCTTCCCCTGCCCCCTCCCAGCTCCAGTGCTGTCTTCAGGATAGGAGATTGGAGGGAGAGGGGGAGGGTATGGAGCTCTGTCTGGGGTTTGTCCAGCCTGTGCTGGGGTGGGTGGGGGGGCAATATATTGGAGCTCGCCTGAAGTGTGGGGAGGTCTCCAATCCACCATCCAGCCCCAGTGCAGGCTAAGCAGACCCCAGACCAAGCTCCCTCCCAGCTCTGGTGAGGTCTTCGGGATAGAAAGGTGGGGGGATGTGCTAGGAGGGTGAAGTGAGGGGAAGGAGGTGCTGAAGATGCACAGCCAGCTCCATAGTGCAGCTTGATCCCCTACTCCCCCAGACACAACTGAGAATGTTTTTTGGGTTGGGGGGATCTTTGTAACTTGTGGCACTTCCTGTGAAACATCATGAGTTACACCGAGGAGCTGCATATCTGTCAGCACATTTAGTTGACAAAAGCAACTGCAAAATGAAATTGAATTGATCTGTTTAATGTTTCAAATTGGCATTGCAAAGATGGAAATGTTTTTGAAAGGTACAGATGTGGACTGAGGAAAAAAGGAGGTATTAGACTAGGAATAGTATGGAAAGAGAGAAGTGGAAAGAGGGATAAAGCAAAATAAGCAAACTTCTGGACTTCAAAAACTGAAACAAAATTTTAATTTGAAACCTATGGAGAAGTTTTAATCTAACTAAAGTTTTCTTTAAAGATAATTATAGTAAAAATGGAATGAGATGAGTGAATGGATAAGATGATGAGTAAGAAATTCTGTTAGATGAAACAGTCTTCTAAAAGTTACATAGGGTAAGAATGATGTAGCCATGATGGTCCAGAAATTGAGAGGGGATAGGATTTCATTGGGTGATATCTTTTATTGAACCAACTATGTAGCTGCGAATAGAGTTTGAGAAGTATTCGAATGCAAGACATTCTTCATCAGGACGCTTGTCTTTGAATTAAAAATGTCTTGCATTAGAAAGCTTCTCTAACTATTCCCAACTACATAATTGGTTCCATAAAAGATATCACCATATGAAATCCTTGCAAGTTCGGTAAGAGGTCTATGCATTCATTCTGACACTCACCATCAGCATATTTAAGATGCATCAGGGGATGGCAATTTTTATTACTAGGTGATTAAAGAGGTGTAATAGAAAGTAAATTTCATATATTGATTTTTTTTTTTTTAAATTTTTTATTTATTTATTTTATTTTTAAGTCCAGGTGGACTTTTTCAGTGTCCGGTCTTTGACACTGATTCACTTTCACTTGTTTCAGCAATGACTGTGTTTTAGCGGTTTAACTGAATGGGTTGAAGGGTGTTTTCTTAACACAATTAAGTGCGTGATTCCATTTTGTTCCATAGCCATTTTCACATTGGCATAAAAAGCAGTTTCAGTATTGCCTTCAAAAGAATGTTTTATTAAGAGTCTGGAATGAGGAATGAACATCACTTGAGATATTTAGCTTAAGGCAAAACTTATTTTGTTGCTTCATTTGTAAACTAGTTGTCTTCTCTCTAAGCTATTTTACTTGTGCCTGGGATTTTACTTGTACCACCAACCCAGGCCAGTCTGGTGGCTCCCCCATTGCCCCTAAGGGTTCCCAGGATCATCCTGCTACCCCCCCAGCACCACAGATCCCCACCCCCCTTCTCATCCACCCAGCCTGATTGTGGATACTGGTGCTGTCCTGGGGAAATAGGCAGGGAAGGGGGATCCTGCTGGCCCAGCTGCTACCAGGCTGCCACTATTCTTGAGCCCAGCTGAGAGAGCGGGAGCGGTGGCCAGGCAAATGAGTTCCCCTTATGTGCTCCCCTGGGACAGCACTGCCAGCCATTAACCATGTGACATGGGGGGTGGTGAGCTGGGGTGCTGAATGGGCATGGGGGCAGCAGGCTTATCAGGGCTGGTGGAGGATTGTGGTGGAGGCCCACCACTGTGCCCTACCAGCCCAGTTAAGGCCACTACCCCTCATGCCCACCCAGGCTTTTGGTCATCAGGAGATGGCAGCCTGATCAGGGGTGGAGGCAGTGAGCCCCATCTGGGCCAGCAGTGTGTGTTTGTGTGTGTGTAGAGGGTGGAGGGGTTACTTTAATGTGCAGTCTAGAGTAGCCACATGTTAGTGTAACATGAGCTGGGTAACACAGATCATGGATAAGCCCTGGATTGTCCAGCCACTATGGCTTTACAGAGGAGTTGTGAAATGTTGCTGCTTGCATTAATACATCAACATTCAAATCTGCTCAACTCATGTTGGATATACTGGATTTATTTCGGTGAGCTTCAAGAGGGTTATTTAGAGCTGAGTTGTATTTCCCCCATGAAGTATTTGCAATAGATAATTAATTTAAGGTACAGTAGTTGTTTTTGCTAAAGCAATTTGTTTACATACAAGTAATGCATTTTTATGAATATATTTATTTGCAATTTTTGTATAAGCCCTATAGGTATGAATTTTGGGTTATAACTTGTTTTATTTTTCAATTTCTCATTGATGGCATAAGATACTAGGTCATCTGATTAGGGAAAAGAAATACGCGTACAGAATACTCATGTGACCCAGGCTTTCTTTGAATACTTGACACGTTTTCTCACCATAAATTTATTGATGAATGTGTGTAATTAATGTAGTAGGACTTGAGAAGAAAGCTTCTCAAATTGCCCCTGAGAGATTTCTCTAGAGCAAATTTTTGTGTTAATATGAACAGTTTTGCTTTCCATTAATAAAAATCTCATTCATATGATTATTTGTTTTCAAAAGAATGAATTTGTGATCATGAATATTTTTTAAAAATCAATTGGCAGAGGTTTTTTTGAAAACCTTTTTAGTGGTTGCTCACTGCTATAGTTGCATTCCTAGCAAGGTTTAATTGGAAATTAGGAAAACCCTGGTATGAAGATAGAAGAGTGCTTTTATTTTCCAAGATGATCAGTGGGTTTTTGGTATTCAGCTTGAAACATGTCAAAGGTGTTGTCAGGGAGTTGATGGGTAAAAACCATGTGACCAGGACTCAGAAGAATGTCATGATGATTTTAGAGATGGAGGGATGGGGGAGAGCTCAGCATCACAAACATTACGAAGTAGGGCCTGAGCTTCTTAGGAACAAAACTGATGACATTTGACTTGAGCAGATTTGGTAGACACAGAATAGTAGATACCAGCCTGTGTATGAGGGGTATGACCATGCTACTTGTCAGCTTATCCAGTGTCAATAAATGCCAAGAGGGCCAGTGTCTAATAGTAAATGAGACAGGATTTTGCTGATGCACCATGTGCGTGTAAGAGAAACTTGAAGCCTTTTGAAGGGAGGTCCCCAACTTGGTAACCATAACCCCCATTCACAAGGGTAGGCAAGATTCTGAAGTGGCCTGAGACCAACAGGTTGGCCAAAGAAGGTCTCTTTTTTTCAGACATGATCAGGGGTTCTGTTAGGATGTATAAAGGATTTGTCAGAGTAAGGGTCGCTCTTTTGAGATGCATGTCACTGGGGTGTGTTTCCAAGTTGGGAGATAATGAAGTTTTAATGCAACCACGCACTATGTATTCTTTTAACTTAAATTCAAAAAACTGTATTTTCCCTCCACTTGCAAGTAAAAACCTGCTAAGATGCTGCCATTGTTAATGGGAACCAGTATGTGGTGTGACGCACTAAGGTATGCTTATGAAGGGTGACCAGATATCCAGGTTTGGCTGGGGCAGTCCTAGATTTCATAGGCTGTCCCAGTGTCCTGGCTGGTTGATGAAAATGGAAATAAAAATCCCAGATTGGTGCCACACTGCCTGCATTGACCAGCCTGGGTCCTCTTGAGCAGCTACGGGGGATGGGGTGAGCTGGGCACCTGCTCCTCCAGCCTGGGATGGGGATTTGCTGGGAGGGGTGGGGAGAGGTAAGCAGGGGCAGTGTTCCAGATTGCCTTTAAAATAAGATGGTCACCCTACAGTTTTATGCCTTCAGGGATGTCCTTCAGTCCCAAACCTCTGTCTCAACCCAACCGTCTGCTGCTTGGCCACTGAGAACAAGCTGAGATGTTCCGGACCAGGTCCTTGGCCCAGGGCACCACAGCTTGCGCCGTCTCACCAGCCTTGCCACCTCTTAGAGGAAACTTTTATAATCTTAATGAATCGTACCTTTTATCCAGTTTCTGCTAGAAATTACAGATTCTCCTCTTCCTCTGCAGAAGAGGCCCACCTGTATAGTCAAACGCTCTGAAATCACTTTGCCATAGACAGCAAGTTATAAGAAATAGCAGAGAGGTTTATTACATAAACAAGAGAAATAAAAAAAAAAAACAGAGAGCATATGTTGAGATGGGCAAACAAACAATAAGAACTCTATTTTGATTTACCCCTTCATCTTATCGCTCAAAATTTAAGTTTCTCCTTTTGATCCTATGCTTGACGACAAGCCAGCCTGTCAGCCTGTAGTTCCCAGGTTTCCCAGCTGGGGAAATAAAGAAGTTAAGTCATCCAATGCTTCATGATTTCTTAGAACAAAAGCCTCTTGGTCTCCAGGTTGGGGGCTAAAAATGTACTATCATGGCAACCCATCCTTTCCCACTCATTCTCAGGGGGCATATACATACAACTTCCTCTTCCAGATGTATAGCCATTTGGCAGGTCAGGGTTCTTCTCTGTTCCAGTTATATTTTTAAGGACTTTGTTTCATGTTACACGTAGGACAAGTAAACTGCACTTCAAGTGCTAACATCACAAGAGCTCATGTGTGCTTTGTGGTACCTCAAGGGATTTGGAAGTGTCACAAAATGCACACAGCAAAAGGTTATCAGTGCTATATAGTTGCAGCACAGAACCAAAATTTAGATACCAGGGAATCCCGGTATCTTTAAAAAAACAAAACAAACAAACAAACAAACCCTAAAAATGCAGGAGGCACCTTGTGGTGGCAGCATGCACCACCTGAAGCCAGAACCACATTCTAGTGGCTAGCCAGACTCTGTATGCCCAGATCGCTGCCACTGCAGTGCCAGGAGGCCCCCAGGACCCAGGTAAGGCTTCTGGGGTCAGCCCAGGTACTGGCCCCAGGTTCCCCTACCCCACCCTGGGGCAATTTGCCATGTGCCACAGCACACATGCAGGGGTATTCACCAGGGACAATAACAGTGGCACATCTGTGTGCTGTTGCTGTTTGTCCCTGGGGAAACGCATGTGAGCACTCGTCTGGACCTGCCCCCAGTGTTCAAGCAATAAAATGCATGTTACCTGTCACAATAGCAAAGCAAAATTAGGAACTTTTCTGGCAAAGGAGGATTACTGGCCAGATTGTATTATCAAACACAAGAAGAGCTAATGTCCCAATGCTCCACAGAGGTACTATGATCAGGAGACTCCAGTGCATTGTGGGGCCTGGGACCAACAAACAGCTGTATGTTGCTCCCAGCCCCCACAGCATAGTGTAGGGCACCAGAGTCTTCAAGACCTCTGATGCTTTGGCCCCCTCTACAGTTATTGTGCAGTTAACAGATACCAGCTGCATATGCAAAGCACTGATGCTGTTACAACTGCAACCAGCTATAAAGTTAGTACACGTTTTTGAGGTCTTAACATTATATGGTTATATGGTTGCTATCCAGCTTTAATTTGCACATGCAGCAAGGAATATGTTGTGTGATACCAATTTTCTGGTCCTTCAGCATGCCAGGATGCATTGCTCCATCTCCAGTGTAAACTTTTGGGGGAAAAAAGCAAGAAAGAAACTCCTGCCCTAGCATAGTTGTGAGCCCTAGGTTCATTCCCCCTTCCCAACAGCACCCAGGAGGAGAAATCCTCCCCCCCCCCAGTGCAGACACAGACCAGATGAACAGGGACACCCATGCCATGCTGGAGCATTCCAGGCAGCAGCAAGCATGGGGGGGGCTGGGGGTATCCCTCCGCACTTCCTCCTACATGCACAGGGAGCCAGGGGGTTGCACTGTGGCCAAGCAGAGGCTCCCTGGCTTCCTGCATTTCTGTGGGGGAAAGAAAGTGGGAGGGAGGGCATTCCCCCCCCCCCCCCCCCCCCTTTCTGTTGTTTGGGTAACTCGAGCTCTACTTCAGCCAGGCAGGTTGTCCCCTGGCTTCTTGCATGCATGGGAGGAAATTCCAGGGCAGGGGATTCTTCCCCTGCCTCCCACAGCGTGTTGCTGCTGGGGAGACTTGGCTCCAGTCTGGCTCTATGCATGGGTGGGGTAACTGGTGGAGGATTTCTCTCCCCCCTTCCTTCCCCACAGCTTGTTTTCCAGGGAAACCATGGGGGTACTGGGGGATGACTTTTTAGTCATCTAATTCTTTTAGTGGTGCTGCTGACCAATGAGCGCTCCCCCCAGCTGGTCAGCAGCAGCATTGCAAGTTGTTATTGCTTTTTCCCCTGTTCTTGACATGTGATAGGATGTCTTCATGATGCAAGGAAAGCACTACAATGACTCGAATAATGTCTAGAGCCACCACCCCGAGAGTGTGTTTAGTTTAGATCATAGCAAGGTTTGTAGTGCAACTGCTCAAAACACCTTTTTTGGACTAGGTAATGTTTACTATGATCTAGATAAAGCATGTCCGAAGTGTAACATGTAACAAACCTAGACACTTCAGATATGAATTTCCAGTACTTACCTTTCTCAGTCAGATATGCTTTGACTCCTTTTGGTGTGAACCTTATTGTTTCTAAGGTACTATTTAACTCGATCATTACCATATTACCCAATCATATAAAAATATGAAATATACATTGCCCTCAAATACTGTCATCCATACAAATATAACAATGAGAAGCTTAAACACAGCTAAATACAAAGCTTAACATTAGTTACAAACAGACTGTGCGCTATATAAGTAGCTTAATTCAAGAAACCATCTATGTATGATATTCCACGAATGCCCCCAAATACTCCTTACTTCTGGGGTTAGTTTGTGACATGTGGCATGAACTATTTTGATATTCACTTAATTGGCTACCATTAATGTGTAGATGCATAGGATAATGTCACTTTCCTTTCCTATCTATGAAAAAATTAACTTATCATGGTACATAGAAGAATTGATTTAGCACAAATCAAGCTGCATAAGAATATCGTTAACACTTAAAGCTGAGAATTTACACAGGTCGTCATTGTTCTTTACTGTCTTCTTACAGATGTTACATCAAATTTGACAGTAAACTGTGCTTTGTAATAGAAGAACCTTAAATGTAGCCTAGTTTCTAAATGGAAAATTATGATTAACAGAGGCATCTTCAGCATTCATTAAAATAGAGAGGTGATTGTAATGAAAAATTTCAAAACGTTTCAGAAGGGTGATTAAACCTGCTGATGCAAGTTTCGTGTTAATATTTTTGTCTCTGAAGTGTTACATTACATATTGTATTAAATTTTTCCTTCTGGTGAAAGCATTGCTGATTTTGCTCAAAGCAGTAAGTGTTCTTCAGTGCACTTCTATTGTATTGAAATGGTCTCTCAGCTATTCCCTGTCAATATCCTCAACCATTTGGGGATTTTTTTTTTTTTTAATGTCCTGATAGCTGGAAGTTTTGACCTCAAGTACAATCAGTGCACTACATACAGAATGCTCTTGTATCTTTATAATACAGGCTGTGGCAAATTATCTTCCATGATAAAGCACTACATAAAGACAGTGACATTTTCTTTTAAGTCCTAGCCTACTGTCCCTTTAAGCTAGGGGCAGAAAGTACATATAAAATGGTATAAGGGTTTGAAAACCCATTCAAATCTGTAACAAATCTGTTTGGTGCACAGAAAGTGCTTTCAAAATGGCCAGAAACAGTTTAAGATAAACCTGGTTTGATATAGTATCATACTTAACTGATTTAAGTTAAATTGGTTTTTGAACCTCTGTTCCAGATCCCTTCCATATTCAAGTTAACTTGCAGCCCCCTAGCTTCCCAGGATGCTTTGCACCTCCCCCCAACCCTTGCAGGGTGGTCTGGCTAGCCTTGGCCCAAAGTGTTTGCACCAGCTGAGCAGGGAGGCACCTCCAACTTCTGGCCTGGGCCACTTCAGGGCTGCATTTCCAGAATCAAAAGTAAATGAATGTCTGTTCACTGTTCTATGCAGTTTAGACTTAACCTGCAAAGATTGAATCGATTCACCCTCGGGCTTTTTAACTATCTGTATTTAGCCCTTAAAGAGAGCACTTGCATCCAGTTCAGTTTAGATAAAAATTGAAATAATGGGAAGGTAACAATAGACAAAAAAAGAAACAAAAACATCTCCACCACATGATGGTCCTGATAAAGATTCTGAAAATTAGGTGCTAATATTCACAGAATTTTGAATTCTACTTTCTTTCTAAATGTATAACAAATTTACTGGCTTTTTTATCAGCCAGTACTTTTGTGAAGCCTCAAACACAACATTAGATATCATCTCTGGAGAAATGAAGGCAGATTTTAGTTATTGCCATTTCTTCTTCGATCAAAAAGCTAGAAGGTATGAAATCTTTACTGTCATAATATATATTGGATTTTGATAAAGTTGCGCCAAAGTGTCTTTAAATAAACTAAGAAAATCTTTCTTCTGAATTCAGACTGACATCCAGCTTCTGTCATAAATTGGGATCAAACCATTCAATCCATGGACACAGACTGCTACCATTTCAACAAATGGAGTAACTAGTAGTACTTGGAGCTTGTTTTGCTGCTTTTTGAAGAGTAGGTGGTAGGGAAGATGAGATGCTCCCTTTGTTAGTGGCTCCCACAGCTATTTGCTAACAAGAAGTATATAGAAATGCAGAATTCCAGGGTTTTATACTAGAGGTGCACCAATATGTTAGTCCATATCAGATTGGCACCAGTAAAAGGAAAATGAACATTATTGGCAGTTGGCTTTTTTTGGCCAGTGTAGCTGATAATGTCACAGATGAATGCCATGTGCTTATGTGAAGCTGCATCATGCATGTGGCCAAGAATGCAGCCCAGCAGTGTTGAGAATAGTGTCTGGCCAGTAAGGCTTGGAGGGAAGGGGCATGGGAGGGGCAAATCGAGGCCCGCATGGTGAGGGAGGGAGTGGGTCAGGGATAGGCGCTGCCCAGCCAGGGTGGTGGCTGCAACTCCAGGAGCGGGGCAAAGCCACGGGTGGCTCATTCAGGGGGTATAGGAGGTATGGAGAAGGGTGCAGCTTCCCATCTCTGTGTGTACCCTGGGGGAGGCATGTGCCCCCTGGATTTGTGTGTGGGGTGAGGGCAGGCTGCCTGCTGTGGGCTTGGGGCCACGGGTTGTGCCAGCCTCTTCCTGATGGGGCGGGGCCAGTGCTGCGCTTGGGGCAGGTGGGAACAGTGGTGGTGCTGGGATGGAGAGGCTACAACCACCCCAGAATGCCCGATAGCCCCACCCCCAAAGCCGCTTCTCCCCTCCTCACTCCCACCCACCCTGAATGCAGCCCTGCCCAGCCCCTCGCTGGAAAGAGGCTAGCGCAGCTGCTGGTCCTGAGCCCACAGCAGGCAGCCTGCCCTCACCTCGCGTACAAATCTGGGCAGCACATGCCCTCCATGCCTCCCCCGCGGGTGCATGTAGTAGTGGGGAGCCGCCACCACTCACCACCCCCTGGTGCTCCTGGGGTTGCGTTCACCACCCTGGCTGGGCAGCACCTGCCCCAGCCTGTGCCCTGCTCCCTCCCTCACTGTGGGGGCCTCGATCTAACCCTCTCCTCATGCCCCTTCTCCCCACAGACTTACTGGCAGCACATCGCTCTCCAAGCTGGTGGGCTGCATATTGGCTATCGGTTCAGTATTAGCTGATATGGTTGGTTAATTATTGGCCATTGGTATCAGCCAAAAAATCCTTGTTGGTGCACCCCTATTTTGTACTAAATTCTAGTGGTCAGTCTGCTTTAGTTATAGAACCTTTCACCTCTGCCTGCAGCATGACCCACATAATCTCTTCTCTACATAGTCCTTCACCTCCTCACCTCTCCAGTGTTTACTCCTTTCCCTTTGTGTGCTTGCCAACCTTCCTGTAAACACCATTTCCTGCCTCCCTTGCTGCCTGCCTGCCCACGCACCCTACAGCCCCAGGCTGGAGGATGCTCTCTGCAAATAGTTTGAGTTGCCACATTCCACAAGCCCCATAATTAGCTGCATCTGGAAACAGATGTCATAAGGTCTGTCCCTGACACTCTTGGATGATCCCATGGCAGAATTCCAAGCTCTGTCTCCAAAATATGGAAGCACTACAACTTCAGTTGTTACAAAATTTTTTTTGTTAAAAAAAAAAAAAAAAGCTCTTAAATAGGCCAATGTTGTATGTATGTATGTATGTATTTATTTATTTCCTCCTAATTATTTACAGAAACTATTGAATCGTTTTAGCTGAATCTTTCCCAAATAATTAATTCTGAGGAAGGTGCAGACTATGAAAAAACTTCAGACTTAACAGTGCCAAGTTTGGCAAAATTGTAACAAGCAATCAAAAATATACTTTTTTGTAGCAGGAGGAATCAGACCTAGCTATAAGCAGTGCTGTTACCTGCTTTTATAATCCTTTTGATTAGAATATATATGTAATTTGAATAGTTCTTACTTCATTTTTCTCAGTTCTTACTTCATGTGGGTTTAGGATCTACAGTTCAGATGATTTTATTATTCAGAGAGAGTTGTTTGCAATAATTTAAAATCCTTTCCATGTTTTCCAGTTAATTTTCTCATTTTAATGCTAAACAAAAATAGTATTATCTTATGCAAAACAATTAATATGCATAGAGAAAAATGAAGTAGTGACAGAAGATTTCTGCAATCAATGACAGCTGTAGCTGTAAGCAAATACAAATTCAAATCACATTATATCCAACGTCTTAAGTTTGTAGAGGTTGATGGTTGCTGACATGTTTTTCCTTTTCATATATTTTATTTTGGCTCTGACGGAGGGTGTGGCATGCAATTGCATTTTATTAACCTTTTAGAAATAGAGGAAAAGAATTAGAGGTACATAAATCAAAGAAGTTTGTCATCTTTTACTTCCTGAGTCTATGTAAGCAGCTATTTTAGGACATCTACAGCAGAGATACTGGATTTATTTTTTGACACAATCAGGTGGTGATTTTATGTATTCTGCTCTGGATTTTGCTCTCATTCATGAAATATTAAAGCTATATCATGGTTCTGTTTTTCTTTATGGAAGGGAAGTTTGTCAGTTTGAATGATACTGTATTCAATTTTCAGATTTAAAAATAGAAAACAGAGAAAATTAGACTTTACCTCATTGTAGATTCACAACTTCAGTTCTTTTGGTAGGAAAAAAATCTTATATTAGCAGTTTAAATACATGAAGAACAGTGTATTTTTCTTTCACGTCTCATAATTTGAAAATCATGCAAATCTGTTTTTGAATACAGTCTTCTTTTAAGTTAATTGTATTTGTAATCTGTAGTTCCTTAGGAACAGAACACTATTCAAAAAGTCTGGGGATTAGATTCCCAAGTGTATTTCCCTGCAACCTTTTACTGAAGATTGAAGAAAGGCTAAAGAATGTAAAAGCTAATCTGCTGTTTGTATGTTTTGTCAAAAGCTGACATTTTCAGTTTACAAATGTAGAACATAAATCTTTAATACTAAATGTTTACAAAAGGTCTTTATGAAAGTTGAAAAGTGTAACAGCATACATTTATGTTTCTTCACTGTTGACTATTAACCATCTCCTTTATTTTTTTGTTTCTCCTAACTAATTTCTTGTTACTTTAAGTAAAACATTTTTCCATTAATTGATGAAGAAGGTTTAAAAAGCACTAGAGATACCAAATGTCATATGTAGAACATAAATGGGGTCTGGTTTATGAATGTGAAATGTAAAAGTGGTAGCTTTCTAAATGCTTATTTTCTGTTGTTTTGCAGGTCTGAAGGCGAAAGTTCAAGAAGCATCAGGTATGTGTTCATATTGGCCTGTCTTCCTTCTGTCACATGGTCCCTGTGGAACTTAAGTTTTAATGAAACAATGTGCTTTGATTTATGGCTAATTAGAGCAAAATCACTGAAGCAAAACTTTGTATTTTTATTAAAAAGTCTTGACTTAAGCATGTTGCAGAAGAGAAAGTATAATTTTTTTACTTTGTTTTTGACTTAATTCATTCTATGCAAAAATATAAAAGAATGCCAAAGTGACTGTGCTTCAGCATGACCACCTGTAGACAAGTGCAATACTTGCAAATGTTATTTTCTAACTGCAATATATTACAAGTTTATTTCAAATTTTTTTCTTGAGGGTAATCTTTGGCTCAACCAAACCAAAACTGTGGGACAGCTGGAGAACATATTTTAATGTAGTTTCTAGTGTTCTTTCTACTATGCAGCATCTGGGCCATACTCTTAGCAAAGGAATGAGCCCACTTTTGATTGTGGGGTGTGAGAGAGAGGATGCACGGCTATTAAATGGCATGTCCTTACACAATGTGTATCTGCATTCTTGTTCAGTTTTCATAGTATGATCCAATTTCTTCTAAGTAAAAGGAGGAAAAGAACTTTAGATTTTCTGTAATGTATTTTGCTTACAGGAAGATCCTGATACTATAGAGCTCCTACAATTCTGCAGTTTTTCAGGATTTTTATTTGTCTGGCTTTGTAAATTATTCATGCCAACAATGACACCACAAACGGCAACAAAAAGCAAAACAAAACAAAACCCCCCAAATCAAGCAACAACAAAGCAGTAAACTACCAGTATTCAAGGTATCTACAAAAATCACCTAACACTAAATTAATTGGTTCCATAATTGTATATCAGCCACTAATAGCTTCCTTCAGAAATAAGCAAAAGATACTCTCACAATCATATACTAGGCTCCTGTGCTTTTCAGCTAATTGTTCAATTAGGATACTTGTTAGGATAACTGTCACATCAATGTAGAATCACCCTGCATGTGGAGAGGGGTGCAAGAGAAGGTGAAAGCGTGCTTTGTACATGTATTAGAAAAATTAGGCAGACTAATTGGTGTATACTGCGGACTATCATGAAGGAGAGATATCAGCAAAGGCAGAGGCAAAACTCACTTAAATTCAGAAGTGGCATAGCTTCCAATTTATTCTCAGCTTTATGTGTTCAGACAGTGTAAAAGTTATAGTCATGAAAATGATTTACTGTTTGTAAAGCATTTGAGAATGCAGCATTTTATTGGGAAAAATCCTGAGTTACTTTGTTTGAAATATGAACTAAAAATTGAAGAGAATTTTAGGACCCACTATTGGCCCATTATTATATATATTCATTTAAAATGCTGGGGGTGGGGGCTAGCAGCAAATAATAGCTGTTAAATCATGATCTTCCCTGGAGTTGATTTTAAATTCCCTTAATTGTCAGATTTTAGGCTGTATACACTGCCATATGTGTTGGGAAGACAGATTCTTAATGAACTGAGTTGGGTAACATTCATTGGTGTTCGACTGTTTTTGTGTTTGTCTGTTGCCCCTTATTATTTGCACTTGTTATCTATTTTAAATGGATGTTAAAACCCAACCCAACAGTAGTTAAAATAATGTTGACTATTATTTCTATCTCTCTTCACTGGTGATAGTGGAAGCATTTTTAATTGAAGGTGATGGTTACTCCACTTTTACAACTGTGTGAATGAGATCAAGTTCTGGCCAATTGTGTTTTCTCCTTTGACTGAAATCCTGGCAGGCATGTTGCATGTGATGACTGGGAAAGAATTGTACACTGCCTCATGTTACCACTGCTGGAGGCCGCCTCATCCTTCAAACAGGCATTTTTTAAAGGTGAAACTTTCTTCTTGGAGGTTTTCTGATTCCAAAGGACAATGTGCAGGGTGCAGCATTGTGGAGAGTCTTCTGTATTCGAAAGTTGGGTTTAGTGGGTTCAATCAAATATTTATCTACAAAATCATTTATCCATTCAGGGCCTTCCAAGCACCTGGTCCATAAACAAGAATTACAGTGGAAAGGAAAGAGCTATAAAGAAATCGCATATCCCAACTGACAGATAAATAAGTACCTACCAGCAATTTAAAATTAGGGTAATAAAAACCAACCCCTCACCCCTCAGCTCATGCTTTACAGCAAGTTTTGGAATACTAACAAATCCTTATTTTGGTAGACTTGGATAAGGAGCTGATTTTCAAAATTGAGGACTCAACATTGGGAATTCCCCGCTATTGGTACCCTGTATCTTGTAGCAAAGGTTTGTTCAAGTTGAACACCTCCAGACAGAATCCATTAATACAGCATAGGGACAGAGGCACTATCTCAGATAACCAGGTCTTTTGTGCTTTCTTTGTGAACATCAACACCTTGAACTCTCTCTGGAAACCTATTGGCAGTCAGCACAGGTCCCAGATCACTGATATATAATGTTTTCTCAGCCTGAAATTCTGCTCAATAAGTGGGCTGTGGAATTTGGCACTAGCATCAGCTGTAAAGTGGTCTCAAAATATAGCTTGAAATAGCACGTCTTCCATCAGTCTGGAAATAGGCAAGAGAAGGGGGTATATTTAGGAGTTAGGCCCCAGTTGATGGGAATTCAGTGACTAGGATACCTAGCACACATGGTAACAAAGGTGAATCATCTGCTATTTCAGTTCAGTTCCCTATTCCCTATTATACATGCTTTTTGCTGGTGGAGGTGCACAGATTTTAACCCAAATACACTTCTGTTCTCTTGGCCTCAAAAACATGTCCATGCTTTTGTATTCCTTCTGGTCTAGCTTGTAGTCTTTTGCTTTTTGCACATTCTTACTTATCTTTCTAGGTAATTTTTTGACCTTGTGGTTAAGTTGTTTTATATTGTTTTGCTTTCTTGTTACTTCTGCCACACTGCAAAGATAGGGTGACTATGTGGGACAGTGTGAAATCTGGGACACTGCCCTCCTACCCGCAGGCAGAGGTGGAGGAAGGGCAGCATGGTGCAGGTCTGGTATTACTATTCAGGCAGCTAAGGGAATTAATAACCTGTTAACAACCCATTGTTTCTTCACAGGTGTTATTCCCTTTTTATTGGTCATTCCACTAATCAAGCTAACCTATTTTAGTGCGGTTTTGCTGTCTGCTAGGGCTTCCTATTTCAGAGCTCATGCCGCTCTGCCTTTCTTCTGGACTGTGCCAGAC
>NW_017728917.1:28462299-28477624 GCF_001723895.1 Crocodylus porosus
CCCAGCTTCCCCCCGCCCATGATGCTCTTTTTAATTTTCACTAGCCAACTGAGACCAGCCTGGGAAATGACCCAACCAAACTGGGACATGTGGGCACCCAGTGCGTCGATGAAAATGTCATTTATTCATCTCAAATGAAGAGATGAAGACAGAACTGGGATGCTTAATATGCTGACTGTAATATGTCAGTGTCTTCTGCCAAATTGTTCTCAGTAGAAGCTATGAAGTAGACTAATATGGCAAGAATCTGCTGTCTGGTCAAACCAGAAATAGAACGCATAGTCTCTGCATTGGTTAGAGCAGTGGTTACCAACCGGTAGATCTTGGAGCACCATGGAGTTGATCTGAGGCTGGGGTGGGGGACTGAGCGAGCACACATGCATGCACGCATGTGCCCCACCCCCATCCCAGGAGGTCAGTCTGTGGGGGAGGGAAGGAGCAGAGGCCAGATTGAGCCCCCCAGGGTCCGGGACAGTGCCACAGAGATGGGGAGTGTGTAGGTATTGCTGGGGTGTGGGCAAGTTGGGTGTGCATGTGGGGGAGCTTCCCCCCTGCCTGGTCTTCGACATGGCTGAGCCTAGCCCCTCTGCAGGTGCGGGGGAGGGGGATCAGCACTGCCTGCCTGGCTTGCGGCACACTGCAAAGGGAAGGACAGCAGCTGCCACTGGCAGGCAGCAAGAAAAGCCCCTGGTGGTGGGGAGGGGGGGTGCGGCAGGGAACCAAGCCTGGTGCTGCTGGCTCTTTTGGCCTGTCCCACATCTGCCCAGTGGTGCTGCAGCTCAGCCTACACTGGCTCCTGTTACTGCTGCTGCTCCCATCCCATGGGTTTGCTGGGCATGACGGCACCAAGTGCACACTGGCTTCTGTTGCTGCTCTCATCCCACTTGCTTGTCCCATGCCTGCCTGGCTGGGTTTTGTGAGCAGCTAAGCTCCTTCATGCCCCCACTCCATCCACACACTCCTCTGCCCAGCCGTGCATGAGGAGGACCAAAGTGAGCTGCAAGCAGAGCCCATCCCACTCCCCTCAGTGCTACAGCTTCCTCTCCTACCTGCTGCCTGGAGCACTGCAGCCGGGACAGGAGGAGGAGTTGCTGGAAGCTGGGGCAGCCCCGCAGTTTCCTGTGCAGCGGCAGCAGCAGCCCTGCCCAGAAGCTGTGTCTGCTGGCTGGGGCTGGTGCCCTCCAGCGGGGGAGGCTGGATGCACAGCAGGAGTTGCCCCAGGTGGGAGTGGGTGGGACTCAGCTCCATGCAGAGTGCAGCAAGGGCAGTCACCAGCGGGACTGGATACAATTAATTGTTGGGTGCCTGCCTGTGGGCTGGATCCAGTCAGCTGGTGGGCTGTGTTTTGCCCACCCCGCCTGCAAATCAACATTGTACAGCTTACAGCTTAAAGTGTAACAAGGCCCTAAGATTCTGAAAAGTGCTCTTTGAAAATTGGCCATGAATAGATACTTTGTACTGGCGTGCTGGTCTTACTTCACATTTTCACACATGCATGTGTTGCAGCGTCGGGCATTTTGAAAAGCCCTCGGTGCTGTGACGCATGCAGCTGTATAAGTGGCAAAATGTGCATCAGCACTGAGAAAATGGCAGCGGCACGCTTTTGAACTAAAACACCTCAGAGGCACCGCCGGCATTTTCTGTGCGCTGACATGCATTTCGCCACTTACAGAACTGCACCTGGAGCAGCGTAGTTCGCCTCATCTTGTGTGCAGAGCAGACTCAATTAATCAAGCCTGCTCCGAAGCAGCGAATCTATGGCTCGTCACTGAAAAAAAAAGTACGTGTATTAATGCCCATCTTTCCCATGCAGAAAGGAACATCATTTCAGATTTATATGTAGCTAGGGCTCTCTTGTTGAGTCACAAAAGGTGGTACCGTCTTAGATTAGTAGTTTGAAGGTCCTTATAGCCAACATAAAAGGATTTCTAGAAAGATGTCATGTGTTATTCCCTGAAGATCAGTAAGTCTTGGATCAGACAAGACACCAGATAGACCCAATTGCAAATCCACAGTCAGTTTGAATACCTGTTCCTCCAGGCCCCACACAATGACTGCATATCAGTGTGCCCCGTATTACCAAATAATTAAACGCAAGGAGAAGGCTGGCTCCCAGCCAGTAAAAGTCTTTGAGTCATCAGGTCCCAGCCAATAAAAGTCTTTGTGTTCCATTGGTGTAATTTAGTTTGTTCGTATGTTAAAATTGTTCAAAAGAATAAGTAGGTCAGTGAGCATCTGCATTTTTTTTTAAAGCACTTATTTTATTCTAGTGAATAAAATAGTCCCTTGACATTGGTGGTTTCACTGCTTGCCTACATGTATTTTCATTTTGGAAAAAAGATTTCAGGAATTTTACCATTCCTTAGTAGAACAGTTCTGGAGCCTGAGTTTATTTAAAATATTTCTTGTTATGCTGCACTGTAACTTTATTGTAGTAATCTGTTTTCAGGTTGCTTGGATGCAACAGACTTTCCAACACTTTGTAAAAAGTCATTACATTACACTTGGCCTAGGTATTTAAACGAAAGCCATTAAAATAGATAAATTAGACTGAGCATTTCCTTTCCCCAAATATAATAAACATGTTCATGGGGATCCATTAAAATGTCAGTTTGACAGTCCTTTTAATTAGGTAAGGCTTGTTCCTATGTTTTAAGCAGAAAATGCAATTTATTTTATGTGCATATTTAATACTTGATAGCACAATATAACTGTTAACGCTTAGCCTGTTTACTCTGGAAGTAGTGTGGTATAATTGTCACTTCAAAGTGTATAAGAATAGCATGTAGCAGCACCTCAGAATTAAAAAAAAAAAAAAAAAGTCTTTGTTACCTCTGGACTAGATATCTGAAACTTTGTTGTTTATTGACCTCATTAGAAATACCCCCCACCCCTCCCGACTCTGCACATGGTGTGGAATGAGGATCAAAAAAAGAGACTTCATACTTGTCATCTTAAATCGGTGTGAATCTTTCTGTCTAGCAAACTGGTGAAAGGGTCCGAAACAATACGATTTTCAGCACTGTTATCTAATGACATAAGATGTGTTCTTTTTGTGTGGCTACAGTGTCACAGAGGGTGTAAGACTTGATGAACCATCTCCAAGAAATTTTTCATCAGAGGCGGGCCACCTTTTGGGTAAAGTATTGCTCCATGCTAGCTCCTGATAATGAGACATCATCTAGAGAAGGGGACCCACCAAGAGCTTGTTAGGAATTCTAGATGAATTATTTTCCTTTGAAAATCCTGATTTGAATAAGAATGAAATCCTCTCGTATCCAGGATGGAATTTCTGGTCAAAATATGGTACAAAACAGTCTACACAGATGTTGGTCTGAAGTTAGTCAGAAGGCAGGGTAGAATGACATCTTCAGGCTGCCTGTACATGTGCTCGGAGTGGGTGTGGGAGAGCATGTTTTAATTGGAGTACTTTCCAGAGAGGCTAACCCTTCCAGAGGCATGAGGTTTCATAGGCTACAACCTACTTTTGTAGGTGACAGTTTTTGTAGGCCGTAGCCTGCAGAAGCCCATACCTGTAGCAGTGCTCCACCTCTGACCTATTGCCCAGATCCAGCCTGTGGAGCTACGTCATCCAGCTTGTGGGTCTCCCTAAGTTTTCAGAAATTTGGCACTCACGTCTGCCAAATTTTCAGATCCATCAGGAGCCCCACAAGCCAAATGATGTGGCTATACATGCTAGATGATGCTAGCATGCAGCCAGGTCCAAGAGATTTGGGTCACCCTGGCTGGATCCAACGTGAAGAATTACCCAGCTCCACTCAACCCCTAGGGCCAGTTACGTAGAGCATTGCTGGTCTATAAGGTGTCTTCCAGCCCTGTCTTGTAAATCAGAGTAAGGATTTGAATCTGAGTCTTAGTTACCTCAGGTGAGTGTTCTGTCCTTTAGCTTTTGTCTTCTCTACATATATCACTTCAGCATATGTGTTTATGCGCAAGAAATCTAGTTTTCTCTCTGACAGAGCATGGAAAACATGTGAGTGCCTGAAGTTTCATCAAAACAGATGTCTTGTTTTCTGGCAAGCCCTAGACCTGAGCAGTGCTCTACTCCTACCTCCAAGTGCCAGAGTAGTTAGAGTCTTTGACCTTTCTGAGGCCCCAGGTTTAAATGTTATCCTCAGGATCCATTTAGATAGAAAGGAAGAGGAGATGATCTACACTCTTTCTCAGGAGGTTTATTTTGGTTGAGAGGGGATTTCTGTGATTTTTGTGTGACTGCTTCTAAACTTGGGAATAATAATAAAAAAAAGATAGAATAGCTGGCCAGGCTGAAATATATTAGAAAAGGATCTGGGGGTTATAGTGAGTCACTAATGGAAGATAATTCAACTGCATGAGGTGATGCAAACACATCTGAACTTCATATTGGAAGGTCATGTGTTTTAAATTTACTATTCAGCTCTGTTCAACGGTGATGAAGCCTCAGCTGGAGAACTGTAACCTGTTCGAGGTGGTAGTAGTACGCAACTAATGATGCTCTGGATCATGATGTACATGTAAGAGGTCTCATCAGATGCTTGATAAATCAGTTTGTCACTGACGAGCACAATTCAAGAGCGACACAGCTTGTTAAAAGTTTCACAGATCTATGTTGTCCGAGTTGGGGTCCAAGTTTACAGCATGCATCTTTCTTCCTTCTGCTTTGCTTCCATCATCTGGATCAAACCAACTTCATGTTGAGCTTCACCCAAGGCCAAAAGTTCCCTCTAGATTGGACAGGATTTTTCATACTCCTCCCAGCTTTCTACATTGATGTTCAATGACTTCGTATCATTTTTGCACATGCAGTGGTACTACCATAGAGAGTGATCCTGCCATCGTTAATCTCTCTATACAAAATATTCTTGGGGATACAGTCTCCTCCCGTTCTGACATGACCAATCCATCACCTCTCCTTCTTGATAGTGGTTTCTAGGTGTGCCAGTCTTGTGTTCCAGCTTCAGTACCTCTGTGTTTGGTATTCTGTCTTCCTACTCTATTTTCAGGATCTTATGCAGACATTGCATGTGGAAGCTGTTCAGTCTCTTGATGTGTGCCTAGCACGTGCAGGCCACATCTGATCCATAAAGCAGGGATGACAGCACACAAGTTTTGTAGATTCACATCTTCACCTTAGCTGATAGTTTGCTGTTATTCCATGCATATTTCTATAAAAGCCTGAAATTCTTAGCTGCTTTTCTGATTCTGTTAGTCAGTTCAGTCTGAAGGTCAAGATTCCTGCTGATCATTGAACCTAAGTAGTAAAAATGGTCAATGGCACCAAGAGATTTATCCTCTTGTGTGGTGTCGGGTATTGGTTCTTCCACCCTTTTGGTATGGGATCAGTCACCTTGATACTAATTGCCAGCCCAAAGATCTTGCATGACTCCGAAAATCTTCCCAAGAGATTTTGTAAGGAAGATTCACTGTGGGCAATAAGGCCATGTCATCTTCAAACAGGAAGTCTTTCAGTACCGGGTTTTTGCTCTAAAACTTTCTTTGTTGAATAGCCTCTATCTAGTCCTGTTAGAAGATAATTGCAGTCATTGCTGTCCTTGAACGCATGAAGAACCAGGAATTTAAAAGTAGATACCCCTGTCTCACTTATCATTGATGTCAGAGGTGTTTGAGTCTGTTTTCGTACATTACAATTGCCTTCATGCCTCAGTGTAATGAGTAAATGATGTTCAACCATTTCGGGGGGACAACCCAGTTTCTTCAGAAGAGTTTAAAAAAAAAAAGCCTATCTGTTGCCTGTATTCAAGGCTTTTGTCAGATCAGAGAAGGCTATGTACAGTGGTATTCCTTGTTCTCTATACTTTTCTTGCAGTCGCTTGATCAAAAATATCATATCAATGGTGGAGCAACATGAGTGAAAACCACATTGACTTTCAGATAGATTCTTTCACCTACAAACTGCAATTTGGGGAGCATGATGCGAGTGACCATTTTTCCGACAATGTTCAATAGGGAGATATCTCTATAGTTGTCAGAGTCACTTTTGTCCCCTTTGTTTTTGTATAATTGTACAAACTGAATGTCTTTGAAATCTTGCAGTACTACTTTCTCTTTCCAGCAGAGCAGCATAAGTTCTTGTAGCTTTCAAAGTAAATCATTGTTGGCACGTTTTTAGATTTCAGCAGGCAAACAGTCGTTGCCTACTGCCTTGTTCCCAGGAATTGATTTAACGGCTTTCTGTAAATCTTCTAATGTAGGTTTATTGTCCAAATCCATCATAATGTCAAACTGTGGTAGTCCTTTGTGTTTTGTGTTTGATTTCAATCTCACTGGAGTTTAGGCTTAGGCAAGTGCTGTGGCTCTGGCCCCACCCTGGGTTTGGGGCTACAGCTGGAGACTCAGATGCCACCTGCCCACCTCTACTGCCTCAGCAAGCCCTGCTATGCTTCCCTTGCAACCCCCAGTTTCCCTTCTCCATGCCACTTCTCCATCATTCTCCCCCTCCTGCACTCCTCATCTTTGCTCTATGCTGGCGGTCTCTGTCCCTGCTGCAGCTTGGGTCATGGAGCATGGCTGCAGTCCAGCCCTGTAGCAGCAGTGGCAGGGAGTCTGCTGCTGCTGCAGGGCCAGAATGGAACAGCAGTGTCATCTCAGCACCACTGCTGTGGGGCCAGACTTGAGCCCCATGCTGTGCAGGGGTGGAGCCTAATGGTCTGGTACAGATAGAACCTACTGGTACAAAGCAAAGGTAAGGGGGGCTGCAGGGGCAGCTGGGTGGGCATAAACTTTTGCGGGGTGAGAAGACTAGAGGAAGAGGGGTTCAGGGACATGAGGCTGCAAGTGGCAGAAGTGGCCTGGAGGGGGGAACAGGGGAAGGGGCATTCAGGGCAGCCTGATGCTGTTGGGGGAGTGGGGGACAGACATAATGGAGGAGTAAATGAGGGGGACAGGTAGCAGGGGGCAAACTGTTTGCCTCTTCCACTGCCTGGCCCTGAGCACCTGCCACCACCACCTGCCCCATTACTGCCTTTCTTACTACTTCTCTTCCCACCACCTGCAGCAGTAGAGAGGGATGAATTTGAAAATGATTCTCCAATAAATAGAGTCCATAAATGGAAAATTATAATGCAGGTATAAATGTTTTGTGTGTAGAATCCAATTATTAGTGGGCTGCCTTACATTTGGGGTCATCTTGTATTTGGGTAAATAAGGTAATATTAAGTAAAACTGAGCTAAGTGGATAATTTCCATGCCTGAAAGATCAGGTTAGACAAACTTTTGTGAGGGATTGCCTAGGCATATTTGATTCTGCTTCAGAGCAAGGGGATAGAGCAGATGAACTCTTGAGATCCTCTGCAACTCTGTGTTACATTGAAAATGGGGCTGTTTTCTACGGGAACCTGGGCATGTACAGAAGTGCTCTGTGCATGTTTTACAGTGCTGTAATTTAGAACACTTTTTATAGCACTGTAAAGTTACGGATCTTTTAAACATGACAGAAGTGCAGTGTTTGGGAGGGTGCTGGGGGTGGAGTGGAGGGTCTCTGAGCCTCCCTGCACTTTCCAGGCTAGGAGGCAAGAGGTGTTCCACAACCTCCAGAGACTTCTCCACTGGTCGGAAATTTGAGTAGTGTGCAGAAATAATTTAAAGTGCTGTAGGTTGCTAAAGTGCTATAAAATACAGCACTTCAAATTCAATCTCATTTAAGAAGGGTTAATTTAAACTGCTGTACCCATTTTTAAAGGGCTGTAAAATTATGCACTTCTGTTAAGCCCCGGAATAAAATGCTTTAAATGGTGAACCCCCTTCCCCCCCACACACGCACACAACTTCTGTACATACCCCTGTTTCTGAATCTTTATTTTCTATTGTCTGTGTCCTAATTCAGAGGACTGAAGTCAATAGGCATGCACTTTACCCAAGTAAACTTGAAGGGCCAAAGAAACAAGTTGGAAGGAGTGTGGGACCTGCTAAATCAGCCAGAATTCCTCAGGGTTGCAGTACCTACCAGATAGGCTTTGCAGCAAGCCAAAGAGGTCCTGGCTGTGTAGAGAATGAGAATGGGAAGGAAAGCCCCATTTTATCTTATTCCTCTTGCTCCTTTTAAGGGGACTGTACTCAATCTTCCAAGGTCCTTCCAACCTTACAATCTAGCGATCAATCTGTGAAAATAATTCCCATCAGAATCTGAGCCTGGTCTTGTGAAGAGGCTTATCTTAGTTTGATAGCTGTGTGAATTTTTAGAATCATAAAACTGAGGTCAAAGTCTAGACTCCTATAAATAAAAGGTGCAAACAAAAGTAACAATTTTGCCTAATCTGGCCGCAGAAAGCAGCTTATAGCTGTGACGAAACAGAAATTCACAGCTGCTGACAGCTTAAAAAATGGCTGATTCAGTGAAAATCTGACCCCTCGTTGCATGAAGTGTCAAATAAAGACATTTCAAAATGTAGCATTTTTTGTAATTTGTGTCTGCTGAGCTCTAGGGCTGTGCCAAGCTTCAGTCATTGATTCAATTTGGTGAAGATTCGGCCTGATTCGGCAGCCGAATCTCCGAATCTGAATCAAAATCAGGAAATCCTTTAATCTCTCCAAGTTGATTTGGATCCCTCCAAATTGATTCAGAGAGATTTGATGATTCAGACATAGACACAGCTTTAAATGTTTTTTTCTGTATATCTCAAGGTACCAGGTACGGCTTGTGAACACTGAGATGCTGGGGCAGGTGGAGTATCCCACAGGAGCATGGCGGGGGGCCCAGTATGCTTGGTGGTAGACCTGGAAGCAGACCAGAAGCACTTCTGGTCCACTTGTGGAGTGCATGGGGTATCCTCCCCCGCCCCCTGGCTCAGCAGCTGGTGCCTCCTGGGTTTGGGGGGGGCACCCAGGGTCCCCCCCCAGCCCGCAGTCAATTGGTGAGCCAGGAGGTGTGCTGGTGGGTGGTACTTCCAGGGGAGTACTTCTCGATCTGCTGACAAGCATGAGGAGAGCCCCTCTGTGCTCCTGTAGGACACTCCATCTGCCCCACCATTGCAGCATTCACAAGCTGCCTGGTACCTCGAGGTATGTAGAAAAAACATTTAAAGCTGTGTCAGTGGCTGAATTGCTGATTCTCTGAATTGGTGTCAAATCTTCAGATTTGAATTTGGCTGAATCAAATTGGGACAGTGATCCAAATCAACAAAACAAATCACTGTCCCCCGAGTCCGGCCGAATCCGAATCCAGTACGCTTCATACACTCTTGCTGAGCTCAACCTGTTGCTGTTTTCAGAATGGGAGGAGAGAAAGGGAGCAGAGGGAGTTCAGTCCTGGGATTTTTCAGTGCCCCCCGCCTTGGAGGGTGGGTGGGGTGTACTGCCTCTCAGCTTTTAATAAAACTTTTTACCTTTGTAAAGGAGATCATATGTGTGTCTGTAATCACATATTTTGAGTTTGATAATATTTAGATATAATGGCGTGTGCCTGTTTTTGGCTTTAAGTATGTGTAATTAGATCTACAAGTACTGAAGAATGAAGATGCAAACATTATTAGCTAGTAAGCATTCTTAAAAAGTGAATAAGCGTCTTTCTGTGAATCTCTTGATTAGGCCTCTGGCACACATTCAGGTAAAGGTGCCATGGGATCTGATATCTGATTCCAACAACTGTGCTTCCTGCCATGCCACATGTGAATGGCAGGAGGCATGATGGTGGGATCAGTGATCAGATCCAAATCATACCCTTTCTATGTGGCAGTACACTGGAACTGGGGCAGATGATCAACTGAATGGCTTTACCTCATGAAAGACCCTGATTCTCTAAGTCCGACCAGAGCTGGCACACGGGTTGGAGACTGCCGCTGTCCAGAGTTAATTCCAACAAGAAGCTGATTATAGGGCATCGGTCCCAGAGATGCCCTTATCTGCCCTGACTACTAAAACAGTGTCCATAATCTAAAGTCAAATTTAGTGTCATGTGAATTGTTTTATGCTGTTGCAGATAGAATTTATACTTTTTTCAGATATTCTATTAATGGTACATTTACAAATAATTTATGAAGGTTTCATAAATGATTAACAGAAGTTTTAATACCCAGGTTAGAGAAACCCAAGAAGTCAATGGATTCATTGTAGTTCTGTGTAATACCCTCTATAATACCTTATAGAAGTGTGATGTCAGTAACCTCTAACACATCACTTATGCTTACAACATTTCAACATTTTTAGTTCTTTTTGACTATAACTTTTCCCTTCATAACATGTGGTGCTTTTATCTTTGTTGGCAGATGCAAGCTTACCAAAGAATAATCTTGTACAAGTCCCTGTTTCATCTCCTCTAAAAAATATCAGCTAGTGAAATCATCCACAGAATCATTGTTAGGAAAAAAATATTTATCATAATCTTCTAAAATGTTCTGTTTGAACAAGAAAGGAATTGTGCACTCATACACTGTGCACACTTCTCTTTAAAGCTGTTTGTAAAGAAATATTTTTAAAATATATTTAGTACATGATGTGAAGAACAGGGTAACTCAGTATGAGACATGAGTCCCTCTGCAACTCAGTTAAAAAGAAGATATCTCATGTTAAAGGCTGAGCCCTGCAAATCACAGGTGACTGCCAACTTCCCTCAGCCTTCTGACAAAGCCAAAGGTATTGCCTTTAGAGACTCCTGATAGATATAAGATCTAAAAAGTGCCTGGGAAATAGCTGAGTCTTGAGTTAGGACCAAGAAAAGGTAATCTAATATCTGGTTGTATCAAATCTACTAGTTAAAAACTGTTTAACTAGTATAACAAAAAGCACAGATTGACCCACAGGCTATTATTTATTATTCCACTTGGTGTTCTTAATTACCCATGGACACGCTCCACACTTATGCCAGCACTACAGAGAGTAGAACTATCCACTTGTGCATGCTGGGACATGGAAGTCAGGATTGGAGCTTTGTAAATTTGATATGTTCTACACTCTTTATCCTGTTCATGGGAGTTTATTTCCTTTATTGTAATCTCAGCTTTTAAAAAAAGAAAGTTCCTCAAAACTTCAAGCAGACAAGGTTCTTTGGGTAAATCCAATATCTTTCATTAGACCAAATGATATAGTTGGAAAATTTTTCTTCGCAAGCTTTTGGGTACTAAAACCCTTAGTCAGGCCGAGGAAGTGTCTGCAGTTGGTCTGTGCAATTTACTGTAGTGTAGGTGGGCTCAAAATAACATTCCTTTGCAGTGCTTAAAACCAAAACACAGAAGTAGTAGTAGTGTGGTACTGTGCTTAAGAAGCAGAAAGGAAAATTAATTAAACAGACACAAGATTTTCAAGACTAACTTGTCATGTTGAGTTCCTTCCTTTTTGGGTGTCTAGCTAGAGACATTTGAAGGAGCCTGGTGGTCAGAAAGTATTGAGTACCCATCTTCTGGTAATCCAAGACTATTCCAAAACTCTCTCGTTGCATCTCCAAAACTTACATCAAGCCAAAAAACCTGATCTATTTTAAAAGTGCTTGTTTACTGTAACCATTCAACCTGGGTGAAGTTTAACAGTACATAGGGCAAGAAGTTTAAAAAGTTTTCATATTGACATACAGTTAATAATAGAGGGGAGGAGGAGGAGCTTAGAGTTTATTTTTAAATTAAGCTTGTTCCATTTGTTTTATATAATTCTGAAGTAGGGAAATTAAGAAACAAAATATGTTATTGGGTTAAATCATCTAAACACAATACTGAGAGAACAGATGCTGTTGAGAAACAAGCCTGTAGGCCTGATTCTGCATTAGCTGACTCATGCTACAGGCTTCAGTATCATAGCTCATGGCTGCATTGTAATGTTGGCTAGAAGAAAAGAGAGATAAGGAAAATCACTTCTTAATTCTGCTCCTAAACTCCAAAGTCAGTACATGACCCTGAACAGTGTTATGTACTTTCCAGTACGGCTTTCCACATACTGAAGTATTGTTCTGGATATTAAAATGTTTCATAATTGGAATAAAATCTGCAGGTGGTGTCAATGAACCTAAAATAACTACAGCTATATCATCAATTATGTTTTGGTGACAAATCTCCTCTTGCATGAAGTAAGCTAACTCTTCTCTTATTTTCCCCATCTTAATGCTTCATTAGGCTCAATTTGTCAAAGAAATACCACAACAGCAAGGGGTTGAAGCTTACACCTAGCAAAAATGTATTTCAAATTGAAAGTGTTTTTTATCATCTGGTAGTAGCTATACAAACAGCTAGAAGCGCACTGATATTTTAATGAAAATGTTGCCTCAAGTAATGCACATTATAATAATATTGTAATGTACAAAATATTTGCACTGAAAAATAGAATTAAGTCTTGCTAATAGCAAGCAACATCCAGGTGGATAAATTGGCATAAGTAAGCACTTTGTCTGGAATTCTCTTTCCACTGAAATACAGGCAGCTATAATTTATGGAAGCCTCTGAATGCTGATTGTGCTCAATGAATTCTCCTGACAAACCAATAGTTGTCCAATTTGCAGTCCTACAGAAAAGACAAAGCTTGATAAGTAGCCTCATATGACTCCATTGCAAATAACTTTATGCTCTGTTCTTATTCAGGAGTAGTCCCATTGGCTGCAATGTTGGATGAGACCCTTTTACTAAAGAACACGTGCATAAATTAATTAAATCAAGCATACTGTAATACCATAGAATTTATTTTCTTTGTAGATCAAGTAACTGAATTTTTTTTCACATGATTTCATTATTCCAAGGTGACTGACTGGCATTCATGCTTCTTACTCTGAAATTCATGAGAGGCATTTGGCTAAAACTGAAGAGATGGAATGTAAATATAGATGTAGAAGAAAGTTTTAAGAGGGTTAGTTTGTATACACCTCTTCTGCACACTTCCTAATGGCTCCTGGGGCCTTTAGTTGAAGTATGTTTACAGCATCTGTGGAAGTGGTAATAATTACTTGAGACAAAATGCTGGGGTGATGAAGGAGAGAGAGGATGTGCCTTGGCAGAACCATATACCGTGGACTGTATCATATTAAAGATGTTTCTTAGGGAATTTTGAGCATTAGCTAGCCCTATATCTTACTTGAGTCTTACGGAGATATTTTACTGTGAAGGTGCTAGGCCTGATTCTGTTATGTAAGATGTATATTGTTCCGTGTATGCGTGGGTTGGGAATGGACTGTAGAACATGTTCACTGTGTTTAGAAATGGCTTTTTAAAAACTTCTGTAAGATAATACAAAATACAAGTGCTCTCAGAAATGTACCATGACAATCCCACACCCTGGGAGGCAGCAGTGTGGACCCGGCAGGACAGTGGCAGTAACCAGGCTGCTGACAGCAGTGGTTGACCAGAAGTTTACAGCAGGAGTGGGCCAAATACAGCCCAGAGGTCAGATCCAGCTTGCCAAATGATTCTGTCCTGCCTGCAGCAGTTAATTTTTTTTTTTTTTTTTACATAGAGTGTACTGAGCACATATTAACCAAACGCGAATTTGTAAAGTAAGCAATTAGATGCACAAGCAATTAGCTATTTGCATATGCAGTAATGGACACTGGGCATCCTTTGCACACGGCCAGTAGAAAAGTGAACCAGCTTCTTCAATAGAACTCTACAGTGCATCTCTTACTTGTGCCATCCTACGCTTCATAGTTTTATTCTTGTCATCATGAGAAGTTTTTTCTAACCTCGTCAGAATAATTTCTTAATGGACCATGTTCCAGGTGTATGAATTTCTTTATGGTCTTTGTTTTATTTGAATTTGTATTCCAGGCATTTCTGTGGCCAACGGTTGACTTTTCAAGAATGATCCTGGGATGAATACTTTAAATATGATTTAGATACTTGGTTCATTTTCTGAGCTGTTCTAATGATGTTTTTGGAAGGACTCCAATAAAAGTGCAATAGGAAGCAAATTAAGGGTGTATTTGGTAAACTGGCATCTGGGATTGCTATGAATAACATAACATTTTAATAAGTGTTTTCCCTTGCTGTTTAGGTTTGGATTTTGAAAGCATAAAACTTTTATACCTATTAATAGGTATTTTAATGTACTCCTTAAATTATGCATCAGTGTACCTATGATTCTCTGTACTAACTTATGTTGCTGATAGCAGTATCATCTCTTTTTACAGTAGGTCTTGTCTAAAGCATTTGGAGTGCCTGCCAATAAATGATTTAGCCACTTCTTAATCTCAGTCCATGAAATGCAAGTCATTTTTTCTCTTTTCACAGAGGCTTGGGATGTATGTAGCAGCACAAGAGCTACAGTGCTTCTGCCTGGGGAACTGGCAAGTGAGGAAAGGGTGTGGTATCTCAGTGTGTGCCTTGTGCCCTATAATTATGTGTCCTTCTGGAGAGAGTTTTAGTGGCTTTATCTACATCTCACGTTTTGCCCACATAGCTAAATTAATCTGAAGTGTGTGTAGGAAGTGAGGGACATATCAAAACCCTTCTCATTTGATTCTGACAGCTATTTTATGAATTATTCTTGCGGGTATGAGGTGCGTGTCCACTACGGGAGGTTCATGTTAGATCTATCTTGGCAAATGCCTTTAAGTGCTGACAAGCCCTGGATGGTCCTGTGAGTTTGCATTCTACCTGTAAGAACAAGGAACCAAGTAGCTAAGATGCCCTTAGTGGGAAACCTGTTCTCTTCCCCTTATCTCCTTATGGTGGATAGATCTTGGACCTGGTTTCTTTCCCCCATACTCTAACTGAAAGAAGAAAATCAGTAGTTGGGACCTGTTTTGGATGGTGGTTGTTCATGGAGGGGGGTAGAGGGGAAAATGCAGGCTGTTCTAACAGCTTCTAGCTACAAGTAGTCACAGTTCATGTTGTGGAAATCTCTCCCCCACACTGTTGGCCTGTTTTTGAATTATTTATAGAGCACCCTTACAATAATTTGACTCAAAAATACTTCATGGTAAATAGGACACACGTGCATGTAAATCATGTGGTATGACTGGAATGATGTAGCTGTGATGGTCCTGGAAATATCCAAAAGGCAATCATTTTCTGTGATATCTTTTATTGGACCAATTGTATAGTTAGGAGAGCTGTTGGATAAGATTTTTGGCATCAAGTACCCCTTCCTCAGAGAGGCAGGCACAGGTTTGGCTAAATATTAGAGAAAAGACTCCATGTAAATGCAAACAGTCCGCTTGGAGGAATGCAGGAGGATTACGAACTATGAGTGAACAGGTGTTTATTGGGAGCCCTTCTAAGATGAAAGCTACAGGAGAATAGTTTCGTAGTTTCATAGTTTCTAGGGTCAGAAGGGACCTGAACAGATCATTAAGTCCAACCCCCTGCCATGGCAGGAAGGAGTACTGGGGTCAAACGACCCCAGCAAGGTGTACATCTAGCCTCCTCTTAAAGACCCCCAGGGTAGGAGCCAGCACCAC
>NW_017728917.1:28478169-28485645 GCF_001723895.1 Crocodylus porosus
GCCTCTGTACTGACGAGAAGGGAGTTACCCAACCTGTAAGTATGGTGCCGGTTGTTCCTCCCCAGACTGCATAAGCAGTCTAGTTTGTGGCAAGACGAGACCATTCAAGGAAGTGGCAGCTATTCCAAGGTGCAGGGAGATTAGTGGCTTGTAAGACTGTAACAAGCCAAAAAGCCACTGTCTGTATTAAGTCCAGATTTTTTACTGTCTGGTAGAGTTATCAATTTCTGATCCCAGGCTTGTCTTTTGAAGGTGTTTTTGTAAATTTCCTTTGAGTACAACACTTTTGAGGATGGAGAGGGAGAAATTCTGTGAAAAACATACTCCCAGCAATGTTCATGTATCTCTCTTTCCTGTGAGTTCATTCTAATGCAGGGGTGGGCAATTATGTCTGGCAGCTTACTGAGTTGTGGCAAGCTGTTGCCATGTTGTGATCGGAAGTCCTGCCCCCCTAACCTTTGCCACTCGAAGTCCCTTCCCTTGTCCCCCAGAAGTACTCCTTTCAGCAAGGGGTTTTGCCATCTGGGAACCAGAAAAATACCAAATTATATTCTAAGAAGCAAACTTGTACAACATTCATTAATTTGATTTTAAAAAATATTTTTGTCCTGATTTACATGTATTTGTGTAGTGTACATAGAGGTGATTGCACAATAGCTTAAAGTGAAGTCTTACTTGTGTATTGTGGGGGGTGCATATAGGTTTGGGGGAGGGGTTGTGGGGTGTGGGGAGGTATGGGGTTTGTGGAGAGTATATGTTGGGGGAGGGTGGCTGGCGTGTGTGAGGGGGGTGTGGGGGTTTGCATGGGTGCATGTATATGGTGGGGTGTGCATGTGGGACTCACTCTATAAACACACACTCTGTCTGTTTCTGTCTGCCCTGCCTACATACACACATACTGGCATGGCCCCTTGCGCTGCCCTCCAGCAATGCAGCCACGCACCACTTGGTGCTGGAGAAGGGTGAGAGCAGGAAGAGAGTGAACTGGCTGGGAGTGGGGTGGGGCTGGTCTGCTCAGTTCCACTGAGGGCTCCCCCTGGCTCCTACTCTCCCTGGCTCCTGTCAGCTTTGACAGGCAGGCAGGAGCAAATAAATTTTAATTTACTACTTTTTAGGGGTCCTGCAGGCTAGATAGACTGGCCTGGTGGGCTGGATCCAGCTTGCAGGCTGTATTTGGCCCGCCCCTGTTCTAATGTTTAGTTCCCGTCTGGTTTCACCCACGTAGTTTTCATGAGAGGGCATATGGTACACTGGATGAGATGCACCATGTTCTGTGATGTACATGGGTAGTATCCGTGGATTGTGATGGTTTTATCGTGAGGGGTGTTTGCTGCTGTAACATTGGAGATGTGTTGACAGGCTTTGCATTTATTTTTGAGACGGGATTGGAGTCTGATCAGAGTGGGGTTTGCTTCTGATGATGAGCAAAAGCGGACTTGGGTCTGGCCCATTTTTCCTTTACAGCAGATGTCAGAGCAAACTATTGGGCAATACAGCAAGCATGTGTTCATTATATATAGCTATCAGTGCCTTTTTATATGGAGGGATCCATTGGCCTGTAGCCATCCTTGTGTGAAACAGAAAACTGGAAGTATTTTTTCCCCCAATAATTTAAAGCCAGCAAATCTGATATTGAGAAGAGCTTGTTCCTTTGTTGTTCCACATTGGTTATATTCATTCACATAATCACTGCATATGGCTTCTTGCTAAAACCAACAATGCTAATACTTTATGAGGAAGTTAACATTACCTTAGCATGATGGCTGGAATGGTTGTAGGAAGTCTTATCAGAGTGTTTTAATTACTTCTAGTGCCTATTTTATGTGATGAATGCATCCAGACTATAATTTCAACATGCCTAGTATTATAATTCCCCCTAAAAATAGTTTTAAGGATGGTCTTTAAGAAATCCAAGATTTATTGGGCCCTATTTGTACAAAGTCTAGGAAATTATTATGGCAGTTTGGCAAAGGTGGCAAAAGTGACTGTAAGAATGACGGTGACAACGACAACAAAAAGATTGGACAGCACATTGACAAGAAATTATACTTTTCTATGGAGGCAGCTATGACGTCAATTGGGAAGCATAGTTGTTGGGTGCTTTTCTGGTAAGGGGATGAGGCAGTGTTTTAGGGGAATGGAGAAAACACGCACATAAAACAAGAGTTCTTTTTGCAAAGAAACTTTTTAAAAGAATCTGTATTTCAAAAGGAACTGCAGTTTTAAAAATACTCCAACAACATTATTATGTATCCACTGAATGTCCAAATAAACCTTGCACGTTTTCAGCTGAGCAGCTTTTTGTTTAGTACATTCACCACCACACAAATAGCACAAAGTAGTTTGCATCCTGCTACACTGAGACTGCTTGACATACTTTGGTGACTCAATTTCTCTTAGCCTTGGCATGGGAGTCTGCCTAGAGAGTAAACACAACCTTCTGGTTTTCCTTCCAATAATTTTGCAGCTTTCTGCAGATTTTCATTATTTTTATTTTATGTTTCATCAGCTGTGAGATAACAAAATCAGAACCCCACCATTACAGATAATTTCTGATAGCAACCTCACAAGCATGAGCTTAGGGTAAGCATCGGGGCAGCCTG
The DNA here is from genome assembly GCF_001723895.1 of Crocodylus porosus. Classification (NCBI taxonomy): domain Eukaryota; kingdom Metazoa; phylum Chordata; order Crocodylia; family Crocodylidae; genus Crocodylus; species Crocodylus porosus. Next base: position 28,480,773 of record NW_017728917.1, read on the forward strand.
TGCTCTTATGGCTGATCAGATACTGCAGGCATGATCATCTCGGGGAGTGAGGAGCTGAGTACCTGCAAAAGAGGTAAAAATGAATGGCCTTCCAGCCGTAGGAGCCATGTGCAGCCAGGACTGAGAGGCCCCACAACTGACGGGGTTCTTAGCCCTGGCATGTGTGAGACGGGGGCAAGATCCTTGCATGAACTGAGGGTCTCGGGCACCTCTGAGACTTGGGGATCATGGCAGCTATGATCCCCAGGGCTTGGGAGTTTCCCTCTGGATACGGTGTACCTCTGCTACTAGGAGCCCTGCGAAATGATGGAGGTCCCAGTCAAAAGGGACAACCTGCTACACATGCAAATTATGGCTTGATAGCAACCAGCTTTACAGTTAGTACACATTTTTTGAGGTCTAACTTTAGACAGTTGAATGGTGGTTTGGGGGTTTTTTTAATGGCTTTGTGTCGTATTTAAATGATCTGAGTTTGTTTTTTCCCCTTTCTCCCCTTGCATATGTTTGAAGTCAAGATCACAAGAAATGAGTTTCTTTTTAAGCAGGTTAACTGGATTATAAATAGCACTGTTAGAACAGTGGGAGCTTAGAAATAAGATGTAAAATTATCTTAACATTTAAAGCATCTCATTTTGTCCTTTTTCTCTTGAATTAAATGTGTGTCTGTGTGTGTGGGGGGAGGGGGTTGGGTTTTTTTTGTTTTGGTTTCTTTGTAGTTTTTTGACCCTTTCTAAACTTCAAGCTGCTTTATTTGTTGCACACTAATTCTGTGTGTAAGGTTGTATGCTACGAAAAGGCTCTCCCATTCCTGAATTTTGTTTTCCTTGTGTCTCTAAATGACTTGAAGATCATAACACACACCTGGTACTTTACAATATTTTATGTGATATTAGTTCTAAATTGGCAAAGGGGCTTTGTTTGTCATCACTTTTTCTTCCTAACTTTTGGCCTTCAGAAAACTTTTCCTAGGAGGTTTCAAGGTTATTTCATCAGACCTTTGGAATAAATCATTTAACTTATTTCAGTTTTAGTTTTATACTGTCAGTAATTTGTTCATTCCTTATAATAGAAATAATGTGTACCAGTGGTGCTGGATGTGCAAATCTAACTGAATCAGAAATATAATGTATTTGATGTCCTGAAAGGAGTGTTTATAAGCTATTTTTTTTAAGTCTCACATAACCCAAAAACTAGTTCATATGAAGATCTAATTAACATAATGAGTCAGCTTGAATACTTCTAAGCATTCTGGCCATCTTTCTTTAGACAACCTATGCCACTTAGGATGGAAAAACAACTTAAAGATTGTGGGTGATGCTTATGGGGAGATAACAGAGATGCCATGTTTGCTTACAATTTATTTTGATGAATACAGGTTTTAGAGTGAAGTTATGAAATCTGATTGTGTTTCAGCAGTATTTCTCTTACTCATTGAGCTATTTATTGCCAGCCCAAAGGTATAATAAAAAGAAATGAGCACAAATGCTGAGGTCATTTGAAAAATATCCCAATTACTGTATATACATTTCACTGTAAAGGGCAAAAAGGGCAAAATGTTTCCAGACTAAAGTAAAGCAATATATATATGCAACTCTTGTCTTGTCACATAACAAAAATTAAAGACCATAGTTATTTTAAAAATACTACTTGCCTTTTAATTCAGGCTGCACTGAACAGCTTATATGCATCAGTAGAAATTAAATTAATGTAACTTTACTATCATAACTCCATACTGCATATGAAAATATATCTCATTATCTTCAAATAATTAAACTTTTTGGAGGGGAAAAGGAATGGCCAAATGGGGCAAAGGGATTTTAATGTAGAGGCTGTCAGGACCAGTCCTGCCTAACTTTTACTTGATTGCTGTTACAAGTAGCTGGGTTGGCCAGGACCCAACCCCATGCAGTTCATCTTTGTCCGTGGTTTATTGTGAGTGTACTTATGGAGCTTAAAGGCTGAAGGGCCAATCATTTGGCTGATTTAGACTGGATGTCAGAAGGGAATTGTGTAGGGGGTTACATGTCTAATGTGTGATAGAACAGTTGCATCTTTTATACCTTTGTTATACATTGAATAATTACAGAAACCAATCAGATTTTAATGATTGCATGAGAAAACCAGTCCCCAGTTACCATATAGATACCCATGCAGCTGTATTTTATTTCACTACTTCAGTACGTGCATCAGTTGCCTTACTATTGAATCTTCCTTCAAGTCTCCTCGTCTTCCTGTAGGATGTCACCTAATGAGCAGAGCCTGCCTCCCCCCCTGCTGCCTGCCTGCTGCAGGCTCAGGTGGGGCTGGGGCTGGCTCCTGCTGCACTCTGGGGTGGGGGGGAGAGGAAACCTGTGCCCCGCAGAACTATGTGCAGGGTGGGGATGTCGTGGGCTGCTCACTGGGGGAGGGCAGCAGGATGCACTTCCACAGCCAGGCGAGTGCGACTTGGCATGGCAGGGAACAGTAGAGCCATGCAGAAAGCTGCTTGCTGCTGTAAGCTCTGTGCTGACCTGGTGATGTCCCCTACACGAGCGACACCAGTAAGGGGCACAGCCCCATGCCACCACCCCCACTGCTGCTGCATATAGGGGACATATCACCAAGGCAGTGTGGAGCTCACAGCAGCAAGCAGCTTTTCTGTGTGGCTCTGTGGTTCCCAGTTGCACTGGGTCACACCTGCCAGGTTGCAGCGGCCAGCCGGGTAGGGAGCCCGAGCCCACAGCAGGCAGCCTGCCCCCACCCCCGGCCCACGCACAGATCTGGGGGGCATGGGTCTACTCCCCCGCCCCACGGACAAGCTGCCCATGACCCCATCCCACTCCCCACCGGGGCCCTGCAGCCATGCATTGTAGCCCTGAGTCCCAAGCCCCAGGTACTGCCAGGCTGGCCCCAGCCCTGCCCAACTCCCTCCCTATGAGGGCCTCAATTCTTCCCCCACCACCACTTACCTGTGGGAGCTGCTCTCCAGACTACCTGGGCCCACGTGCATATGCATGCACGTGGCACCTGCTGCCTGAGCCCTCCTCCCACTCCCTCACAGCCTCCAGAGAAATCTTTGCAAAAGTGCAAAATCAGTGGGTTTCTCTGCTAAAATGAGAAATCTACATTTTGCTCCGTGTTTTTCTCTGTTTTCCTGTGGGAAATGGAAAACCCAGATTCTTGCTAATGAGCCACAACCTTGTTACACTAAGGAGAAAGGGGAAGTTAAGGGGTAGAGAGGCCTGCTGGAAGCTGAGGACTTATTGAGCCAAGGTGGTTTTGACAAAGCCTTAAAAAGAGAGCATCGGGGCACCTGGCCTATGGCCTATTCACCAATTGTAATTGTGATAAGTGTCAAGATCAGACTGAAAACTGATTAGTCAAGAGCTGGTTTGCAAATAGAGGGACAATTTGGGGTCCTTTAAATTGAGGTACAGATAGACTTGAGACCTTAGGTCTCTATTTTTCCTTTGCAGTAATTGGGGATTTTTTTTAAGTTGATAGGTATTATTTCTATCTGGTGGGTAGGATCCATTCCTGAGAACTGTACCCAGGTAGAGACATCCTCCAGGGTCATACCTCAGCATGAATATTGGAGTGGAATGTTCCTTGTGACTGATACAATAATGCTATTTTAATATACCTTTAATATAGTTTTTACCTATTTCTTTTATTTATGTAGTTGAAGATTTTACTTTCCTTTTTTACCTTGGGTGGAGGAAATGGAGGAGCTAAGGAACCTTTCATGTATGCATTTGAAATTTAGATTTTCTAGGTTTCTATGATTTCCCTTAGTAAAATGATTTGCTATAAGTTTTAACCTTTTGTACTTGGTTTGCTTCGGTCTGTTGTTAACTATCCTCTGGGTTTAAACAAGGAAGTAGATGACTTTGACAACTCCATAATGAATGCCCTCATTTGCTGAAATCAAGTATTGATTTGTGCAATCTTATCTTCTTCTGAATATATCATCTGTAAATAACTGTCAGTTAGACTTGACTAATTCCTGCCATCAATTTGACATCATTAACTTCTGGTTGATTAAATCAAATACATTACTTAGGGTACTTCTGTAATTAATTTATAACAGTTAACAACTTTATCAGGGGAATAATCTTCTTCAAGAATGCTTCTTGCTAAAAGAGGCAAAAACTATGTGAATTTCTGCCAGGGGGGATGGGAGCCAATTTTAGCTGGTCTACACCAAATGTTGCGTATGTCTACTACAGCACATGTGCAGAATACTTGCATTTATATTGTTTAACTTTCTTTAGTTTTCATCCATTTCAGTGCTTGTCTCTAAACATGGAATTTGACTCACCATTTCACATCATACTAAAGAATTTACATAACAAATGTTTTTGGATATATTTCATTTTTGAGGAGCTTCTCTGTTTCGTTTCTTCAACAATATATTAACTGTATAGTATTCTCAAAGTGGGGATGACTATACCCGATACCTCATTCAAATGAACCTTAGACTTATTCAAATTATTTTCCTTTTAGGAAGTAATTTGTCTGGCTAAGCATGCATGTAACTTATTTAAGGGGAAAATAGAGTACAAATATTTAGTTTTGAGAAGAAATATCTGCCTTGCATTCACTTAAATCCAAAATCTGCAGCAAATTTTGATTGACAAATTGGCCCTCCACCCAAATCCTCTCAACATGTCTAAATCTGGGGGTATTTTTGCTCTTTTAAAATAAAGTTTGTATATCAGATTGAGCTGTGCTTCCATTTGATGCTTAAAGCGGTTCGTTTCTCTGGAGGCCACCAAAATCACAGACACACTCATTAGATGGCACAAAAGGTGTATTTGCAAATAGGGTCAGAGCAGAGTCAAAAACTCAGATTACTCTGAACCCCCCAAGGAATTTTGCAGGCTGTATTTAT
>NW_017728917.1:28485860-28539628 GCF_001723895.1 Crocodylus porosus
GTTGAATTCCAGCTTCTGTAATCTGTATGAGAGGCTAGGGAGAAGCTGGGGGAGAGTCTGCAATTTAGTATAAGAAAAGCTGTGGCAAGGCTAGGAAAGGAACAAAGTCCTTGGCAGTGTTTCTTTCTTATCGGGTGCAAGGTGCAAGCTGTGCATTTCTAACAATATTCCATTTCTAACACATTTATGTGCTCAGATAAGCTACCACTTTTTCTAATGATACATACCCCAAGCTACCACTTTTTCTAATGATGCATACGCCACTCCTTAATTTTAATCTCGGTTCTCTCTACCTTTCTTTGTTGATTGGAATGATCAGGTGCCAGCCTGTCTGAGTACAGGCTGACTACACATCACCTCATTAGCCATGAAATCCATCTGACAACACTCCTTTCAAATGTGTAACTATTATTGGAGGATTAAAAATAGCAAGATTAGTGCTTGTTATCACAATGTTGAATGTGTGGGTCAAAACAATAGCTGGTATAAATTTAACTTTGCTTCAGTGATTTTCCCCTCTCCCCCTTCCCTCCCTGCCCCCCAGTAGGATCCACTCCTGAGATCTGCCCCCAGGTAGGTAATATTCCTAATCTGAATTTAATACAGACGGGATTTTTGGCTTGTTACAACCTTGCAAATACTGCCACTAATCTGTCCTGGATTAATTGGATAGTACCGCCACCTAAAATCTGGTCCTGTATTAATTATTTTATTTCTGTATTCAGTCTGGCAGTACCCAAAATTTGCTACTCTGTGTGGAAATTGGCATTACTGCCCTATATACAAAGACCAAAAAAATATACATCCAGGCAGAATGCTTTGGCACAGCAACCTCAGCGAATGGTTGTGCAGGAATTTTAAGCAGTCTGATAGGAACACACCGAGAAATCCATCCTTAACTGACTTATACCTTGATTCTGCACAGCATTTGAATCCATGTTAAAGTTCATGCAGGTTAACTGTCCTGTTGAAGTAAATGGGGTGAAATTTATTCTTGTATCTGAAGTTACCAGTGTGGCCCCACATGTGCACGCAGGGGGGCTTTTGCTTTTCTAATATGGTACCTAGTAACAAGCACTAGAGCATTGCATTGAAATACAAAGCAATTGATTTCATTGTCTGTAGACTGGAGGAGTCAATAAATTACTATAATTGATAGTAATCGCATCTGTGCCAGGACAATGCATTACTATTTTGCACTGACTGACTAGAAGTTTCTGAAAGGAAAAAAATTGATATTCATGAGAACTTACTTCCGTTCCCTACAGTTCTATCCATCGGTCTTTTACCTTGTACCATTTTACTTTAATTTAGTAGCCATTCACGCAAGAAAAGTCTTTATAGAATGTGGAAAGTTGAAACTTGCTGCCTCAATGCCACTTGATTCTTGGATGCCAAGATGTGACTGGGACTGGTAACAAAATTGACAGGAGGATGTGCATAGCATAGTGTGGACTGTCAGAAATTTCAGAGTTTTAGAGAAAGCAAAGCTGAATCTGCCATCATAATTCAGAGTTCATGTTGTTAGGGGAGATTTAGGCTCCACGGAATTTCTCTTACAGCAGACTTCCTGTAACCATTTTTTTCCCCCCGGGATAATTCAGCTCATCTTATGAAGTGCACTCTATGATCAAAGTAAGTGTAAACTATAAGGTCTCAGTCCAAGAGGATATTACTATATCCAGTTGGAGACCAGTTCATTTAGATATCATGTAGGTGATGAAATGAAGGAATCAGAAATAACTACTGTGACTTTGAAATGGCCTTTTGCAGTCCTGTTTGTGAAAAAATGGCATGAAATTTTGAAGATCATTACTTCGCCATACCAGTGGATGAATTTGGGTTTGAGCAAAAAATGCATTCACAATGGCCATTCAGGCACTAGCTTAGCAGTCTTGTAGCAGCAGGTCACTGTACCATACAGATGGATGCGAACTGGCTTGACTCCCTTGGAGTCGGCAGGGGATAGAAGTGTTACAGGAGCTGACGAGAAAAGAAACAACATGGATATCCAAGTAATTTTTTGCTCACCTGTACAACTTAGATTGCAGAGGTTTTTTTTCAGTGACACTGCGCTCTCCTTTGCTCACTTGTTAATCAGTGAATTAAAGCCTCAATCTTGCCAATACTTTATAGCATGTGCTTCATTGGAAGCATAATGGTTTCACTGGGGTCTTTTTGAACAGTCTTATGTGTTAGATGTTGGAACCGTTTGTTGCAATGGACTTCCCCCCCACAATGGGGAAAAAAAAAGTGCCTCACAGGTAGCAGACATGTAAAACTGAAATGTTTTGTCAGCTTTGTCTTACCATTCTCCTGGGACTGGTTGCATACTTAGTGTTTTCAGGATCAGACTTAAGTCCCTTAGCCCTTTTTATTTATAAAAAGATTCTAAATCCCTACAGTATTTATCTAATTGTTTAGAAGTCTAGGAGGCAATACAGCGTGTCAACACAAATATTACAAATTCTGGGATCAAGGTGCTTATTAAAGATCCTGATATATGTACTAACTTGCATAATGATCCAGTAGGACTTGTAATGAACAGTCATAAACAGTGAAATGAAAACACTTAGGTAGTCAAATATCTATTTAATATGGCCCTCTAGAATCTTTGCTGAAAGGGGTGTCAGTACATTCTGTAAAACTAAACTCCAGTTGAGTCGTTTTAGTCTATTGTGCCAATAAAATGCATGCTGAAATATCTTTACAAATGTTTATAGAAGTCTTCAAGGACAAATTACATCATAAGTCTTAATGACTCTGAAACAAGTGATATGTTAGTCTCCTGTGTCAAATACTCCAGGATCAGTATGTTGTTTTACTGTAGCGGCATAGGCTAAAACATAATACAATAGTTAGTTTATTAGATTTTTGTCTTTTTTTTCCCCCCTTTCACCCCTCACAAAATCAACTTTGTTGTGCTTATATTGCACAGAGAAGCTGCCAGAGGCAGTTTTGTGTATTCTACAATACAGATGTGCCCTGAAATGTAGGGTACAGTTGGTGCAACCTTATTTTCTGAACTGTCTTTCTTTTGAGCTTCAGTCAGAGCCTTTAATGTAAACAGTTTTTATTTTTTGTGGTTTATCTTTAAGCATTAATATGCTTTGAATATTACAGTCTCAAACTACACTAAATAATTGTTTGACTTCTCTTGCTGCAAGTGATTCCAGTTGCACAATAGCTTAGATAAATTAAAGCATAGCATTAAAGATGAGAGATTATGTAAAGTTATAAATGGAAACATATGAATTTATGTGGTTTTGAAATGCAAATTTTTTTCCATTTCTATCTATCATACTGAGACTAATAGCCATTGGCTTTCGCTTTTCCATCAGATAGTTAATGCATCTTTCACTCATTGTTTGTCTCACCAAAGGGATTTCCAGCCTGAGATTTTTACCAAGGGCATTTAATAAATGTTTAGTTCAGTAATGAGCAACTTAATTATCACTTCAAGGGCAAAGATCCTGCTGTTGTTCCTGTGCCAAGACAGGACAATACAAGAGGCTTGATTACCAAAGAATGATGCAGACTGTTTTACTGGGTGCTTGGCTTGTGGCTAAATTGATATGAATTCTGCTAAAGGAAGCAGAAAACTAATGGGCCTCAACCAATGAAGAACTCAGAATAGGAGAGTGATAAAAAGTGCAATAAGATGTTGATATGAACAAGAGAATCAATAGATTTTTTTTTTTTTTATTTAGAAAGGAGGATGTGGGATTCACAACAAAATGTGCATTTTCTCTGCGGCTGCCACGGGTGAAAAACGTTAGCTAATAAAAATGATCCCAAGTGAAATAAACTATGAGAGCCCTTAAAAACACCTCTGCTGCAGACTTGGTTAACTTTTAGCTGTGATATCCATGGGCAAAACCCAGGCTACAGCACTATTCTCTGTTCTTTATTCTAGCAGTGCCAGTGTTTATAAGAAACCATATAAGTAGGAAACATCCCTGCTGTGTTAGGAGTAAAATGAGTAAGTTACTCATTATAACACAGGATCAGGATTTCAAAATTTGCTTATGGTCCTATTCACAAGCATGTCTGATGCCCAAAATCTGATGTGCTTGCACAATTTAAGCACCAGTGTGTGCACAACGGCTTCTTAGGCACTACTTTGACCATAGTAGCTACAGGAATTTGGAGGGCTTCAAGGTCCTAAATTCCTCATGCTACAATTCCATGACAAACTCCACAGCCTCTCTCAAATGCAAAAGAAAAGTGATAGCCCGTACCAAAGACTGGTCTCGGAGTCGCTCAGTCTTGGTGGGGAGGGGAAAAATCATCCATCCTGATGGAGTCCCTTCTGCCTCAGACTCCAGAGGGTGATAAGTGAACATTACCTGAAGAAAATAGGGTGATTTGGCACTCAAAGCACCCCTTCGTATTTCAGTCTTTGCTTCCTTGTACTTAAGCATTTTGAAAAAATGTGGAAGCTCAAAAGCACCTACCAAGAAAGGAGCTAGATTGTATTCTCTTAAAGAACAAATTTGTGCATATCCTCCTGCCTGATATTCAGTGAAACTCTTCATATGGATGATGATGATATGATTCACATGGCTAAGACTGTGGATGGGTGACTTAAGATTATTCAGGTAGTCTGGATGTTGGGGTATCATTTCAGGGAGATCTCCCCTTTTGGAGTTGGTTTGGACCACGTGTTGAGAGACATGGCTAATCTCAGGATGCCATTTCTTTTAAACAAGCTCAAAAAACCAGGGACCTCCATAAAATAAACCTGTAGAGACAGGCTGTATTTTCTTGCATCCCTATTTTAATATTTTCCTAGGTTCCAGATGCCCAAATACAGCGAGGGGAAACCCAACAGGTTTGTATAATTCATTCACTTTTGTGCAGTGGTATAGACTTTCCTCTCTTCCCACAGATTCCTCTAGTGCAGTGGTGCTCTATCCTTTGGCCCTGCAGGCCAGATGAATGTGTGGGACTGGTCCATGGGCCAGATTGCTCACTAATCTCCAGGATTGGACCCCAAACCTCCTCTGCCTGCCCTTGCACTGCAGGATCAGATTCTGCACCTCCTGCAGCATGCAGGGCCACATTATCTAGCCTTCAGGCCTCCCTATGGGCCCAAAAATTTGGCGACGGGAATGGAAGTTGCTGCCACCTCTCCTCACCACCAAATTTTTGGACCCACAGGGAACCCTGCAGGCCAGACAATATAGCTCTGCAAGCCAGAGGTTCAACACCTCTGCTCTAGTGCTTTAGATCTTTGTACCACTAGGTAGGAGGAGAAAATAGATCTTTTCTTATGTGATTTCTACCATTTTATCATCATCTTCCAACTCCTTCTCTACTTTCTTCCTCATGAAAAAGAGGAATGCCAGTATACCCCTGGTGTTGGTTTGGCATCTCCCTGCTTGTCCAATTCTCCAAAAAGAAGGTCTATTCTCTCTCCCTCTAGTCATCAAAGGTCAGGAGCAAATTTTCCTACTTTTTTCTTCTAATGTGATTACATTTTTTTTTCAAGGCATTCTTTTTTATCCACTGTTGTTGGTGCTGCTGAGCTGAGCAAATGTCTCATGTTGGTAGAGCTACAAATAATCTATAATCACACATTTAAAATAGAAGTCCAGTGATGGTGTTTTCTTGTTATATATTCTATCTTGCCTTGTAAGCAAAGATTTTCACAAAAACCTTAGCAGTGATCAAAAAAATAAATAAAAAAGAAAAACAAAATCCAGATGATTGTGTACTTGGGCAGCTCACTGGTCATAAATGTTATCTTTTTCCTTTTTAGACCTTGATATTTTCCTCTGCCAGGCCAGAAATCAGGAAGGTTCACAGAAATTGGTTGTTGTACTACTTAGATTGTTTAATAATAGTCTATAGTTTCATTACAGAAATATGTTTTATAGAGAAGGATAATCTCCTTTTAGTGTGGCATTTTTGAACACCACTAACACTTATTCAGGTATTTGTTTAATTGTTTTGTCAGTGCTAGTCTAGTAAGGACTAATTGATAGGGGTTGCACATGTAAAACATCTCTTAGGAAGTCATGTAAAAATCAAGAAGCTGTAAATATTCCTTAAGCTAAAATGTAGGTCTGTCATTTGTTCATTCTTAGAATTTTAAAATGTATGCAACAGATGGAGCTTTTGCTGGTGCACACTGATGTCCTTGTCTAAAACTCAGTATATGCTTAATTAATCCTAAATGTGATGTTTTGAAACCCATAATGTAATGTGAATTCACTTTCTGGAACACCTGGTAATAGCAACAAGCATATTTTGGGTTAAAACTTTTTTCTAATGAGACAGATGTTAGGTTTATAAGCTTTCCCATAAGTAGAGTATTTCAGATTCCTTGTTATATAACACTTAATTTCCTAACCTTCAATGCATGCATGTCTGTCACTGTGGCCTTTTTCTTGGTCTAACCACATTTTGTGGATTTCCCTTTTCATCTAATTATGGCTGCCTTGTATGCACATGATGAAGAAATCTTGAGTGCATTTATTTGGAGGGAGGCTCCAAGCACTAAAGCTGCTTCAGATTCTGCACTTAAAATTCCAAATTCATTCATAAAATTTATAAAGCAGGATTCTGGGTTAAACATCACACTCGATCATAAAGAATAAACAGAATATTTGGAATGCTTTCATATTGACATTTGATCCTGGGAGAGAACAGGTCCACAGATTGCTGCACTGCATTCTTTGTTTAAAAACCATTACCATGGTCCCAAAGGCACTTGGCGTAAGTGGTGATCCATGTCGCTTTTAATTCCAAACTCATAAAGCATTTTAACAAGAAACTATACATATATTGCTTTAAAAGGTATTTGTGCACATTGGTTTATTAGAATTGTTCTGACTTAAAGCCCTGTGCCATTCATTGGGTCTTGCTGAATTGGGGCCCTAGCACAAAATTCCCTCATGCTGAAAAGCTGAGAGTACTAGGTTCATTTTGTCTTGTGTATGCACAACTTAAAATTTGAACATACAACTGAATTATTGTGTCTAGTACCCCATTGTGTAAAATAATAGCTTCTTGTGTGTTAAAATAGAGAACAGAAAAGAAGTAGCATGCAAAATAATGCAAGCTCTTCTTAGTGACAAGTTAGAGCATCTACATGGGATCAATATAATAGAAAACGATAACTATAGCACTAACAGATTAAGATCTTGGTTGACAAAATTGTATTAGATATGCTGCACACAAGCGTACTGATTGCTGTGAATGTATAAAATATTTATCTGAAAGGCTCTTCTAAAAGTCTTATAGATTATCAGCCTGGGGGAAGTGTAAGCCCAGGGTGGGCCCAGTATGGCCCATGGGCTGGATTCGGCCCACCAAGGGATTTTGTCCAGCCTGCAGTGGGTCTCAGTCCCACCCAGCCCAGACGTAAGGGGATGGGTAGGTGGGATGGGGCTGTGGGCTGGTGAGGAGCATTGTCCAGGAGAGACAGGTGGGTAGGGCTGAGGAGACTGGGATGTTGAGGCAGGGACAACGCAGGGCCGGGGCCAGGGCCATGATCTGCTGCTTGCACACTTCTGCCCACAGAACTGGTGCCCACTGCAGGGCCGTGCAGGCAGTGGATCATTGACTCTGCCTTGGGCCCCAACCCTGTGTTGTCACCATGCTGTGACCCTGCCCTGTGATCCTTGCATCCCACTTCTGAACCTTGCTCTCCACCTGCCTGCAGCCCAATCCCATCTAGGAAGTCTTGGTGAGGTGTGGGGGAGAGGGTTGCTGACCCAGCCCATGACAAGCTCAGCAAAAAGCCCTATGTAGCCCACAGGCCCAAATAATTGCCCACCCCTGGATTAGCTGCTTCTCCCTTCACGGACTAAGGACATCCCTCCATGGGAACACTTGAGAAAGATTGTCTGAATTAATTATGCGCATCAGTTTAAAGTGGATAGTTAACATTGGGTTAAACCCCTGTACAGATTCTCCTAAACTGAGGTCCTTGTTGCACATTAATTTTAGGCAGCTCCTGGAGCTCTTCTCACCCTTGGGTGAAACTCCATGCAAACACCCTGCAGAGTACATGTCAACTAGCCAGGTCACAGGGCACAGATGGGTCCAGGTTTGAGGTCAAGGAAAGTTAGTCGTTGGGGCGGGGGAGACAGACAAGGTAGAGCCCTGGATCGGATCCTTGTAAGCTGGGGCTTCCTTCTTGGGGCAGTAGGTCCCCCACAAGAGCCTATCCTTACCCCTTCTACCCCAGGAAGCATGACTAGCTCACCCCACACCCCAATCCCAAATCCCAGTTCATTAAAACATGGGACCTTCTTTAAAAAGAAACCAGGAGGAAGTAAATTAACTTCCTTTTTTCCCCACACCTTTTTATTTGATCCATCAGTGGCTGACTTCCTTTCATAAGCAATGTTATCCCCCCTGGAGGCTGGCGGGGCATGGCAACTGCCTGCGGGCAGCGGCGGTGTTGGCAGTGGGGGCATGGTGCTGGTGAGTGGGGAGCTCCCGCAGTTGGCCGCAGCAGTGTCCATGGTGGTGAGTGTTGTCCGGTGGTCGGCGGCCCCAGCAGCAGCAGCCAGCAGTGATTGGTGACCGCCCACAGATGCTGCCAGGGATGTTGGCGGCAGTGGAGGAGGGTAGTGAGAGGCGGCCACCTGCAAGCACCACCGGCAGGAGTCAATCATAGGGGGTGCTCCACCAATCTCAGGGAGTGTATGTGCACCCACATGCACCCCCCTATGTGTTGCCAATGCTTCCTTCATTTCACCACCCTTCCCCCACCTCCTGTCCACCTCTGATTTTCATTACCCCCTCCCATTCCATTAACTCTTCACCTCTAAAATGCATGTTCCCACCCCTCCCAGCCCATCTGTCACACCCATCCACCTGGAGCTGGGATGGAAGCCTGTCCTGGCTCACCAGCCCTGTAGTAGTAACTCACAGCTGTAGCTTCTAGTCAGACCCCTGCTTGCCAGCCCTCTAGTCACAGCAGTATAGGTTGGGGACAGTCGGAAGGTTTTTAGTCTTAAGGTGTGACTGCTCCAAACTCAAGCTAGCACTAAGGTGGGTCAGCATTTGAGCATCTCAAAGTATAATGTGTAACAAGGCCCTGAATTAAGGCCACCTTAATTCTGATTCAGAATGTTTACAGAGAAGCTTAATATGATTTAATTCTTTTAAAATTCACATTTATCACTTTATTTAGAAAGCTCTTTGTGAAGACAAACCTAAAGAGCATCAAATAATTTTCAGTGCTTGTCTCTTGTTTTCAATATCTTTTTCACTGTTGTGATTCAGTTTTGGTAACACTTTTCTATAATTTAGAAATTCCTTTTATGCTACAGGTGTAAGTAAACCTGGAAGCGTCCTATTCAATAACCAATTTAGCTGTTAGCCAGTTTAGCTCAGGCTGTCATGTTGAAGGAACTCATCCCTGTTTGTTTTTGTTTGTTTGTTTTTTCTTCCTGGTTCATCAACACCAGCTATGTTTTAATGGATGCCCTGAAAAAATATGTATTTAGGTACTCAGTATTTGTAATGGACTTTGAACTCTGCCAGAGAGCTGAGGGAATTCATAAAGTTAGTGCTAGATCCCTGATGTAAATCATAAACTTTTTTGGAAGAGGAGGTGCATCTTCCAAGTGCTGGTGGTTCACTTAATTAGTTCAGACCTTGAGCATATCTTTCTGACTCTAACTCAGTTTTGTATTTTACACTGAAGTATAGTCCTGTGCAGATTATATGTAGGTCAAAGATTTCTTAATTATATGTACACACTAATATGTATTACTGAATTTTTGAGCAGATAAACATGATGAAGCACACATTTTAAGGTTAAATATTTGCCAAAAGTATACTTCAAATTGTATTTTCATTTAAAAGGAATTTCCTTCCATGTACATTAGTTATGCAAACTATCACAGCAAGAAACAAAAACAGTGTGATATGATTTCAATATCCAAATATTGAGAAAACCATGTTTACAAGTTTATGTATATAATGGGAGACAAAATCTAATAGCCAGGTACCTTAAAATACATTATGATCTAATTGTAACTGTTGGTGAATCGAGGCAAACTTGATGATTCTCTATTCAACTCAGTTCTTAAGAACTTTTTCCCCCCAGTAAGATGACTGATAATAAGATGGGTGGATACTTTTCATTAAACATCCCTTCTATCTCTGATGTTAATCTGTGTCCTCAGAGGAAACCTACACAATAACTTCAGAAGATGGGCCAGGGAAAAGTAGTTCATGATTTACTGGACACCAAAAACAATAGATTTAGTGAAGACATTGGCTTATGGTTCATTTATAACTTAACTCTTACTCCTCTCTCTCTCAGTTTTTCTTTACTACACAGGTAATAACTGCCCATTTCCTTTGAAGTGGTTCAATTCATTAATATAATTAAGTTAAACTTATGCTCTAATTTGTGCTTAATTTAGACTACAATTGTTTCTTCCTCAGATGAAAGGTAGTTGAAGTTCAAAGGCTTGTATCTTAGCTTCCAAATGTACTAGCTGGTCCAATAAAAGATATTACCTCTCCTCATAAACATTACCATAGCTAAAAGTAGTGTTAAGTGGCTCCATAAATAATCTGAAAGAATATTTTTTTTTAGCTGTCCTAAATACTGTATTTCATTTTATTTCAATTTGTAAATAGGTAGCTAGTTGTCTGTGATTTGACAGGGCCATAGAAGTACCTAAAATACACACCTTTAACTACAGTATTCTAAAATGTTGTTTTAGAAATGTCTAATCTTATATAGATTCTAAATTAAGGTACAAGTAATATCTTAAACTCAGTTCCTGCGTCCCTGTCTCTGCTGAACTCACAATCCCAGAAATTTCTCCATGTTACTTTAAGGACCTTCTTAAAGTGGAACTTAGACCTTCACATCTCCTGTGTTGTTCCCCTCCTCACTCCTGCTCAGGATTATACTGGCACTACCTTCGTTGAAATTCTTGTCTTGTTCATATGATGATTACATGAGATGACAAATTGGCACAGGTACTATATTATGATAAAGTTCATCTATAGTTTGTGTCTCCACACCCCCACTCGGAGTGTGCGGTAAGCTGTCACCCAGTTCACGTCTCTGTGGTCCCTGTGGAAGATCTGCTCCCAGATGGCCTGGCAGTTGTCATAGGGGAGCAGCTCTATGGTCTCTACCTGGCTCTGACTGCCTTTGTATGGTTGAATATAGTCACCGGACTTTCATTTTGTAGCCTGTACTTGCTCCAGAACTCATTCAGGACCTTGTAGAACCAGGGAAGTTCCATGATCTACGGTCTCCCGTTAGTTGGTTCGTATACTGTCTCAGGAGGTGAACTGCAAAATACCTGACAGAACAGGCTGTTTTGGTCTCTGTGCCAGTTGCCAACTTGCAGATCTGGCTCGTGTACCTTGCCACAGAAACAGAAGGATGTCTGGCATCCCATGGCTCCCAGTCCATTTCTTCTTGTACAGGGTCTTCCTTGCCACTTTCTCCCCTTTGGATCCCTAGAAGAAGACACGCATGGCTTTCTGAATTTTGTGGGTGACATGCTTTGGAGGGGGGCAGACCAGTGCAGTATACAGAAGCACTGGTGGCAACACCACCTTCATAAGTGCCACATGCCCCCCTGTAGAGAGGTGGTGCGCATGCCACCAACCCAACTTCTGCTTCATCTTGGCCTCCTTCTCCCAGGCCATCCTTCTGCTCAGCTCGGGGTCAAATTCCACCACAAGGATCTTGATCCCTTGTGGGGAAATGAGATTCCCCCCCCCCCCCCGGACTCCAGATCCTTGAGTTTGCCCAAGGCCAGGCAGGTGGTCTTGCTCACATTGAGCTTAGCCGTCACTGCTGCTGCTTAGACCTGTGTGCCACAGGGCTCTTTCTGCTGAACAATTATTCTGGCACAGAATGTTCAGGCCCTCCATCTAGGTGAGGACCCTGGTATTTTTCTGCTTCTGTGGATCTGGACTTGGCACATTACAGGGTCTTGCCTGATGTCCTGGGCCAGTCTTAGAAGGAATGGTGGTGTACACGAAAGAGATACAAGATGTGGGTTTTAGCGACCATTGAGTGCTATGGGTGGAGATGGGAATGGGGAGATGGAACAGGAAGGGGAAAGGCCTCTGGAAATCAAACACTGCTTCATGATGAAGAAGTGCATAAGGAGTTTATGGAAGAGTATGTGGAAAGGAAAACCTTAAAGAAGTGTTCTAAAAACAGTGGTATATATTTAAGAGAAGAACAAGCACATTTTTCATGAACACTGGGAACAAAAGGGTGATGGACAAGATGAGGGAGCTAAAAGAGGCAGGAGAAGGTGCAGTACATGATTGTAGAAGCAGAAAGGGGGAAGATGAAGGATAAACTGGAAAAGGCATAGTTGAAGGTGGAGGAATGGTTTAAAGAAAAAGCCTCTGAAAAGAAATTTCTAGCAAAAGCACCTTGGGTGGTAGAAAAGGAAGAATGGAACTCATGCTGTGCCACAAGAGTAAGGAAAGCAAAGGGAGAGGTGGAAAGAGTGAAAAAGGAGAGTGGAGACTGTGTGGAAGGCCAGGAGAAGGTACTGAACACTGGCAAATTTCTATGATGATTTGTACAGAAAGTGGAAAATTGATAGCAAGAGGAAGATGTGGGTTTTGGCAGACATCAAGGAGAAGGTGCAGAATGAAAGGAAGGAAGAGATAAGGGGGGGGGAAAAGGATAACAGAGGTAGAAAAATGTTTGAGAACTTTTAAAGGAAACAAGTTGCCAGGAAAGGATGGACTCCCAGCCAAATTTTACTTGAAATTCTGGCCGTGGGTGGGAAGAGATTTGGTGGAAGTCTTCAGAGAGATGATAGAAGAAAGATAGATTGGGGAGGGTTTTGCAGATGGAGCAGTGGTGCTACCATATAAGAAGGGAGATTGAGAGTGCCTCAAAAACTGGAGACTTGATCACATTATTGAATACTGATCATAAAAATCCTGGTAAAAGTTATAGCTATATGAATGGAATGTCTTCTGGATCAGGTCATACAAGAGGACCAAATGTTTGCAGTGGAAAGGAGAAGAATTCCACAAGTATGCTGGGTGTTGAGATGCATGCTGGCATATGTGAAGGATAGAAAATGGAATATGGTGCTAGCAAATTTTTATCTCGAGAAAGCATATGACAGGGTATGAGTTTGTATTGAGGTGCTGTTGAAAATAGGATTCCTGGAAAAGCTGGTGAAATTGTTGTACAGCACACAGAGTCAGGTCCTGGTAAAGGGACACTTGAGTTGGGCCTTTCAGATCCAAACAGGGGTAAGGCAAGGGTGCCCCTCATCACCCAGGATCTTTATATGCACCATGGAACCTCTGCACAGAGGATAAGGAGGGCACAAAATAATCAATGGAGTTAATATTCGGGGGTGGGGTGGGCAACTGAAATACTCACTGTATATGGACAACACTAACATGATGGTGTGAGATATAGCTTCATTGGAGAGAATCCTGAAACATATGGAAGATTATGGGAAAACTTCAAGGACAAAAGTAAACAAGGCTAAGAGCAAGGTGTTGGGGGTTGGCAATTGGGGAGATCTAGGGACGTTTGGTATGAGGGTGGCTAATAATTGGATAAAAATCTTCTTGATATAGAAGGGAAAGGCACAAACCCATGGGAAGAGATACGGTCACAGGTTAAGAAAATTTTAGGGTTTTGAAGCCCAAGGGGCTTATCATATGTAGGAAAGGAGAAGCTGGTGAAACAGGTTTCACCCCTTGTGTTGCTACCCATTGTGTTGTTTGTGGATATAGTATATCCTGGGCTGGGTCAGGGCCGTACTTGGGCGGGTGGGGTCAGGGCAGGGTGGGCAGTGGCGGCTATGGGTAGCAGAGGAGCAGTTAGGGGGTAGGCAACAGCTACACCCAGAATTCACCATAGCCCCCCTTCCAGTGCTGCTGCCACCTGCTTGCCCCCTCCTGCCCCAAGTGTGAAAAACAAGAGAACCACTCTCTTCAATCTCTCAGTTTTAATCCTCAAAGGGAATTTATAAAACACCTTTCACTGACGAGCCTCTGAACTTCACTTCATCAACCTCCTTCATACAAAAAATCATGGACTAAATATAGACATCGGATTTATAACACATTACAACCTGCCTAACATCTAACTCCCTAGGTACCTCTCCACTATTTACCAGATACATTCATCCCCCTGCTTGCCCCTAACCTCTCTCTCTCCCACTGACTCCTCAATTTATATTTTCACTGACTGGCTTTCTTGCATGCATACCAGCCTCTGGCTTCTTTACTATTCATTCCATCCAGGAAGTGCACATGCCAATTACAGATGCTTCCTCAGCATGACAAAGGGTATTTATACCCGAAAGCTGTCAAAGAATAATTTTTCCAACTATTTGAGCTGGTTTAATAAAAGATATCAAATTTACCCAAATAACCTTGTCTGCCTGTGTCCTTAGACTATCAGGGCTACAACCTATATCCCTGTACCTGCCCATGCTGAGAGTCCCTGCAGTTTATTGATTTGTTATAAATTATATCACTCCAGAAAAAAAACAAAACATTGAATTTCATGACTATTTATACAAGTTAGGGAAAGGAAGAAGGGAAAGTTGGAACAGGAAAAGATGCAAGTACAGGCAATACTTGACTTGGGACTTTTCAAGTTACGGTGGGTTTTGACTTTACAATGCTTGATACAGCTGCATCCAGCTGGTAAATCTGTTGTAGTGGAAGGGGAGGGATGTGAGGGGTGCAGGTCAACACCCCTCTGGTGAGGGAGGGAGTAAGGCTGGGACAGGGGCTGGGGTAAGCACTGCCCACCCAGGGTGAGTGTGGGACAGAGCCACAGTTCATCTCAGGGTGCTGCAGCCAGCCAAAAAATCACTGTAGCCCCCCTATAAACCCCACCACCCACCTGGAGCACAGCTGGTGCAGCCCTGCCCCACTCTGTGCAGATTCAGGGGAACATGCCTTCCCAGGCGAGCAGTGGGAGCAGCCAGATGAGCCACTAGACTAGTAGCTCCCAGACCAGTGGTGCACAGTGGTGGGAGCTGCCCCACTCCTTCCCCTCACCCCCTGGACAAGCCACTGCATCCTGTTCCCACCCTGCCTGGGATGGGCAGTGCTTGCCCCAGCCCTTGTCCTAGCCCCAGCCTCACTCCCTCCTTCACTGCAGGGGTGTTGATCTGCTCCCCATGTGCCCCTTCCCTCCCCTCTCCCCTTCCACCACAACAGATTACCAGCTGGATGCAGCTGTATTGAACATCATAAAGGAACCAGTCCCCCATTTATAACATAGTTTTTATGGGACAACTGGTTCTGAGTTATGGCATTTTGACTTAATGCTCAGTTTTCAAGAACCAATTGTGTCGTAAGTCTGAGGACTACCTGTAGAAAAAAGATTGAGATTACAAGGGAGATGAACAATGTAAAAATAAACCTTACCCAAGTTGGGAGAGAACCAGAAGACTATAGTGACAGTGGTTTTAAGGAGAAGGAAAAAATAAGCCATTCAGGGGAGACTGGTTTGAGAGAACCAGATATATAAAAGATATAGCTACCTATAAGGAAAAAATCTTTCTCTCTTCCTAGAAGCTTTGAAATGGGGAGACAGTGTGTATGCATACAGTGAGGGTTGGTAGGAAGCAGTATTGCAAATTGTTCTAGCCCCCTACTTCACAGAAGGAATGACTGAATGGCACTCATTTCTCTATATACAAATGAAAGAATGCATTTTAACTTATTTATATAAAAGTTATAAAATGCTAATGGAAAATCATAGTCTGAGGAGCTAAATAGTATCATATAACTTTGGGGTATCTTTATGCAAGTGTTCTTTACAAAGTGAAAAACACCCACATCATGCTATGCTACCTTTGAAAATGTTCTTGAAGAGAGGCCATTCAAACTGTAGAAAGGAAACCTGATTCTCATGTCACTTCTATTGATGTGGGAGCATCTTTATTTCAGGGTCTTGGCACACATTCACCTGAAACAGTTGCAAATCATTAAAATGTTCTGACTATTGAAGTTATTCTGTTACGGTGATGTCACACTTTCATTTGCAACAGTTGCAAATGATTGAGCTGTAGTAACTTATTAAAGTTAGTACCAGTTAGAATTGTAGAATCATAGAAAATTCGGATTTGAAGGGATCTCAGGAGGTCATCTAGTCCAACCCTTGCCTCAAAGCAGGACCATCCCCAAGTAGATTATCCCAGGCAAGGCTGTCTAGCTGGGTCTTAAAAACTTCCAAGGATGGAGATTGCACAACCTCTCTAGGTAACCTGTTTCAGTGCTTTACTACCCTGCGCATGAGAGAGCATTCCCTAATATCCAACTTAAACTTCCCTTCAGGTTGCAACTTGAGCCCATTGCTCCTTGTTCACCACTGAGAACAGTCTAGCTCTATCCTCCTTGGAACCACCCTTTAGGAAGTTGAAGGTTGCTATTAATTCCCTCCCCTCTCACCATCTTCTCCTCTCTAGACTAAATAAGTCCAGTTCCCTCAGCCTCTCTTCATGAGTCATGTGCCTCAGCCCCCGCACCATTTTTGTCCTCTTCTCCGGACTGTCTCCAGTTTGTTCACATCCTGCACTTCCCTCAATCTGCTGGCAACGCTCCTACTAATCCAGCCCAGTATGTTGTTAGCCTTCTTGGCAACAAGCATGGGTGACTGGTGCCTCCTGAGTCGGGGGGGGGGCACTTGTTCCCCCAGCAGGCAGTCAGTGACTGGGGGGTCCCTCCCATGGCCAATCCTGTTGGCCCACAAGTGGCAATGGAGCACGCCGCTGGCACTTCCAGGTGAGCATGATCGGCCATGGGAGGACTGCTTCTGGCACCCCCACTCCCTGGCCAGCACTCTTGGGGGAGCACCAGCACTGTCATCTGCCTGGGAACGCTGGCTTAGGGGGTGCAGCAGTGCTCTCGGGGCATGCAAGTGCACCCCTGTGTACCCCCTATGCATTGTCACTGGCAACAAGGGCACACTGGCTCATATTCAGCTTATGGTCCACTGTAACCCCCAGGTCCTTTTCCGCAGAGCTGCTGTTTATCAAGTTGGACCTCAGCCTGTACCAGTGCATGGGATTGTTCCATCTTAAGTGCAGGATTTTGCACTTATCCTTATTGGACCTCATGAGATTTCTTTTGGTCCAGTCCTCCAATTTCTCTAGGGCTCTAGAACTGTAGCCCTTCCCTTCAGCATATCTAGTACTCACCCCATTTTGGTGTCATCTGCAAACTTGCTGAGGGTGCAGGCTGTGCCATCTTCCAGGTCATTAATAAAGATATTGAATAAAACCAGCCCCAGGATGGACCCCTGGGGTATTCCAATTGATACTGGCTGCCAGCTAGACATCAAGCCATCAATTACTACCTTTTGAGCTTGACAATCCAGCCAGTTTTCTATCTACCTTACAGTCCCATTCATCCAACCTGTACTTCCTTAGCTTGCTTTCAAGAATGTTGTGGTGGACTGTATTAAAAGCCTCACTTAAGTCAAGGTATATCACATCCACTGGTCTCCCTGAATCTCATCATAGAAGGCAATCAAGTTGATAAGGCATGACTTTCCATTGGTGAATCCATACTAACTGTTCCTAGTCACCTTCTCCTCCAAGTGCTTAGAAATGGATTCCTTGAGGACCAATTGGGAGATAACTCTCCCCTGAAAGGAAACAAGTTTGCAATGCCAAAAGGGCATTAACCCTTAAGCATTAACATGCTTAAACACGCATTTGGTTTTCTTTTACCTGAACTTAGTAAGTGTTAAGTTGAATGTATGCCACCAGCCTCAGTGGAATTGATCATAATTTATGCTGATCATAAAGGAGAAGTGATATCATGGGAGCTGTATCAGTGAAATGAGATAAATTAGAAATACTTGGGGGGCGAGGAACAACCCCCCCCCCCACTATATTATGATAAATTCTTCTATATAAGTTGTTTACTATTTAAAACCCCAAGTGAGCACTGCAGTTCAAAGTTGTTCCTTTCATGTCATCTTGCAGAAGGAAATGATTTAACTAGGGAAAATCAATCATTTTTGCCAGTGCAGGGAACTTGTGTAGAGAGCTGGACCAAAATACCATTAATTTCATTGTGAAAAGAGAAGTGGAGTGGAACCAGTATGCTTCATTAAATGCATTTTATGATTTGAAGTAAAGTGTGAGAGACAAGCTGCTGAATCAGCAAGTAGGTAAATGTAGGAAAAACATAAGGGCTTCAAATAAAGCTAGTTTTGTAAGGAAATACAGTCACTTACTATTAGCTTACCATCTTAGACCTATTGGGCACTTTTACACATGCTCTAAGGGTAGGGACGCTTTAATTAGAGCAGCTCTGAGAGCTTCTGAAATTTAAGTGCCACAACATCTCATGTAGCTACGTCCGTGTACTTAAGAATGGTCATGGGGGTGCTTGAACTAAAGCTCAGTCAATTAATCTTGTCTGTTAAAACACACTGTAATTACAGCATGTTGGAGCAGACCCTGTGCTTGTGTACAGGCACCTGTTGTTGAGATTCAAGGACAGAGCACGTGAGATGTGAACTGCACTCGAGAACATCTGCAAGCACACCTAAGGAAGAAGTGTGTACAAAAACAGTTTATGAGCCCTTCCCCATCCTTTTAATCCACCAATTCTGAGACTAGTCCACCTCTGCTGGACTCCTTAGAACTGAGGAAAGAAGACTGATCACTTGCGTTTATGCATTGCCAACAGCTCTCAAAGGCAGTTCAAGCAGCAAGGGATTGCCGGTATTTAGGGGCTTCGTTCTTACCACAGAATTCTCCTCAACTGGTGGACCAGTTGGGGTAGTAAATGCTTTGCACTTCTGTAATACAAGTCCAAGAACCAAGGCCAGCAATATGAAAAAGGACCCATCAATTTACAAAGAGATGACAGTGATTTTAAATAGCTTTCTAAATTTAATTTCACCTATAAAACAGTACGCCTGTGCGAGTCGGCAGCAATCTGATCTGGCTTTGGATCTAGTGGCTTCAGATGGCCGTGATCTGATTTGGAGCTTCGGAGCCACCTCAGAGATCCGGCCATAGGGTATAATAGGGAATCAATGAAATATCTATACCTTGTTTCTTTTTGTCCAATTTGGATTAAACTTGCCGAGATGGTAGCCATTGCTGAGAGCATTAAACCTGCCAAGCTTCAAGAAGATCGGTACAGAGGTTTGAAGGGAACTGCGTCCCAAATCCTTGAAAGCCAAACTCACGTCACAGCTATGTGTTACAACACGGGGGTCAAAACTGCAGGGGTAGCTCTTACTGAGGCCACAAAGCCTGCCAGGTTTCAAGGAGGTAGGCCCAGGGGTTTGGGGGGAACTGCACTTCAAGCTGTGGACAAGCAAAACTCATGCCATGGGTGACACTGAACATGTTAAGGTGTGTTAAGATGCAGCGCGGTGACAGCTGCAGGGATGGTAGCCCCTGCTGTGATGCCTCCCAGCTGTTGAGGAGATCGGTGCAGTGGGGTTCTGGGGCCCTTCACCCCTATATGTTGACAGGCAAAACTCCTGCCAAGACTGTCCATCTTGAGGCAGTTGATTGTCTGTATTGATTCTTTCCTCTCCTTAGCCTGGTTTTGTAGGTGCTAATTGATGCTCTTTAAGTCATTATATGGTAGCTAGGTCCTGTGTACTGAGCTGGTCCCTGAGTCCCTGGTCCCCGAGTGAATCATGATTGATTGGTAACTGGTAACACAGCAGCCAGGCCTGCAGTAGTGTCTCCCCTCCCCACACCAGTCAGTCAGTCCCACAAGCACCCATGGCACCAGTTTTGCTTGTCTGCCGCTTAGGGGGCAATTGTCCTCAAGACCCTGCACCGATCTTCTTGAAACTTGGCAGGCTTTGTGGCCTCAGTAAGAGCTACCACTGCTGCCGCTTTCACCCTGCTATGTTGTAACACTTAGACGTGACATGAGTTTTGCTTTCAAGAATTTGGGGTGCTGTTCCCCCCAAACCCCTGCCCTGATCATCTTAAAACTTGGCAGGCTTCATTCTCTCTGCAGAGTCTACCATCCCTGAAAATTTCATCCAAATCGGACAAAAAACAACTAAGTTATAGATATCTTATAGTTGCCCCATTGTACCCTATGGCCGGATCTCCCAGGCGTCTCTGAAGCGCTTTGGGAAGCTGAATGAGGCAGTGTTTCGACCTGGACGTGCTGCTTCAGACCTCAAAGCGTCCGAAGCTTCTCCGGATCCAGAGCTCTGTCTGACGCCTCGCACAGCCCTACAAAACAGCATGTCAAAGACCTGGAAATAAGAGAGGGTTTAGAGCATTTTAATATCTTTATAATGAATAATCTTCTTTGATGTTGACACAAGCTGATGTGATGTGGAAGCTGAAAATATGTTGCTGCTATTAGTAGCCGTTTTCTTGAAAAGACCCCCTCCCCCTCCCGAGTCTAGACCAAACACCGTCTGCTTGGAGAATAATAGACTATGTCATGAATTTATGCAGTTGGGTGTTTAGCATCCAGCAATCTGGCTACATAATAAAAACAAGTTTGTCTCCAAATGTTTACTAAATTTAAATCTCCTCACTTGTTTTCACATATCTAGCATTCTACTGCCTTGTACTTTCATCAAATACTAAAATATAACATTTAATGAGAAACTCTTTATATAAGATTATATAAATGAAATAATATATTTAATATTGGCAAAACTCTGTTTCTGTTGACACTTTAGCCTTTGATGATACTAAATGTGTATTTTGATATGACAATTGAAGAGCACAGTATGCTTTGCCCACGTCTTTTCTGTTTCACAGGAGCTATACTATAACTTTGACAATGTGCTTAATTATTTATATGCAGGACAGAGTCCTATTGCTTGCAAGCATTCTGTTTACTGTGACTTATTCTTAACATATAGAACAGATTACACATAAAATACACAAAATATGGCAGACATGGCTCAATCTGGTTGTATGGTGATATGTCGAGAAAAAAATCAGCTTGTTTGTTTTTATGATATAGATTTCAGAATCAGATTCAGGCCTTCTCATGCACTTTCTCCCATTCCTATGCTATGCTAGATGCTTCAGGTATAGTTAGCTCCTACTACCCTCTGGTGCTGCTACTGCTGTCAACACTACTGAAGTAGAAGAGGTATAGGGGAAGGAATGAGAATGTCTGTTAAGGACCCTGGAACACCTGTAGACTCTGCATGAAACTCTATTTCTGGAAACTGTCTGCTCATCACCATCACTATAATTTGTTATCCAAGCTGAAGGAGACTCAACACAAATGTACAGAGGTAGATCAGATGTCTAAAATTGCAGTTGTATCATTTCAAAACTACATAGTCTGTCTTATGCTACTTACTATATGTCATGGAGGTGCAATATGAATCCAGCGTAATTCTTTCTTGTCTTTTTTTTTCCCCCCACTTATCTACCTACCTATTCCTGTTCTCATGACTGATTGCAAGTTATTATCTAGGTATGCTGAATACTGCTCAGTAACGAATATTATCTGGTCAGCAAGAATGCTACTGTGAACAAGCTTACCTTTTCTCTTTATTTTTCTGAATTCTTTAGTTGTAGCACTTTTGAGTAAATCTAGTAAGAGTGTTGCTTTGTTTTGTTTTGTTTTTTTGCATGTGAGATCACTTTCAATGAGCTGCTTTTTGCTATTTCCTTAGCTGCTTCTTAACCTCCACCATATTTTTAAATAATTCTTTAATATGGTTCTCAGTAAACATTCACAGTTACAGTTTGTTTGGGATTTGTTTTGTAATCTTACTCATTTTAGGAAGTAATATTTATGAGGTATGATGGTTAAAAATTTGAATTAAAAAAAAGGTAGTGTGGGCAGGTTTCCCCTAATGTTAATGCTTTTTGTTTGAGCTCATTGCTTTTCAACATGGGTATCTTGTACAGTAACTCAGTACTTAGCAATATTAACTAAGTGATGGTTAAATCATAAGTCTGCTAGAATACATTAGGAGGCTTATCCCTGAATACGGTAGAGATGTCATGTTAACAAAAAAAAACCTTTGGGGACATGTATTTATTAAAGCTGACATTGACCAGAAGAGAACATATACCTATAAAGAGGTTTAATTCTGATAAGTACTCTCTCGGTATTGTTTGTCAGATAGGAAACAGTGTAGGAGCAGACCTTGTATTTGGCCTGGGACAAGTTGTGCCTGAGTTTGTCCCAGAACAGAAATGTTCCAGGCTTCGTGTGTGCATATCTCACTCACTCTTCCAGCCAAGGTTTAATTTAGTGAGTGGCTGAATGAATTATTGTTTTTTTTGCCATTGATTGAATGATGCAATCCTGAGATGACCATTCAGATGTACTTTGTGATATTCCAGGACAAAATAGTACTTAGCCTTTGACCTTTGCATGATATTGGTCTGAAGTGAAAAGGCTTGTGATTAGTTCATTGGGCTGGCCCACAGAGCCAACAGCATTTCAAACCATGGTGACCCCACTGATCTAGCACTACACAGTATGTATTTTTCCATTCTCTTAACATAGGAATATTTCCCATCAGAATTCATAAGGTTGCCGCATTAACTTAAAAAATGCTACTTTAAAACCTACATTTGTCATTATGCCTACCAAACACACTCATCTGGCATGGAATAAGCAAATAGAAAGTGGTACTTCTCCTTTTTTTCTCTTTAGCTTTCTATCTTGACCTCCCCCATATACTTATCTTATCTGTCTTGTCCATGTTTTGGAGGATGGATGAAGGTGGAGAAGAGGGGACAAAAGGTAGGAAAGAGATGTGGTAGGGTCAGCAGTTTTGGAGGAGACTTTATTGAAAAAAGCAGTGAGGGAAAAGTCTGTTTAGCAGGAAGAATCGAAGGAGAGGAACTCAGGAGGGAGAAATGAGGAATGAAACAGTGATTTGAAGGGGAGGTAACTAGTGGGAGGAACAAGCCAGACCCACAAAGAGAAAAGAGGCAGGAAGTAAGAGACAGTGGTAGGTAATCTGTGTTTGAGAATAAGAATAGTAGTAACAGGGGAAGGAGAATAGAGAAGTCAGATGATGAATAGATGCGAATTTATAGAAAAAATATTGTTTCAGGTTTTGAAGCTTTGGATGTTAAAGTGGAACATTTGAATAGCCTTGTTGTCTTTCCTAACCAGGACTCTTGGAAAATTTCATACTGGAGCTGAGAAGGTTATGAGGATTTTTGGAAGACGTTATGTGGTAGTACATGAAAGAGAAGACCTGAAGGGGATAACTTTTATTGTGGGGGAAAAAAGAGAAGAGAAAGGACAATCAGTATTCAAATGGATATGCTTGAGATGGGGGAAATAGAAAAATGCTTGGAGAATTATATACAAAAAGTTTTGTATGTTGAGAAGTTACACAATAAATATGGTATATGACCAGGATTGTAGAGAGCTCAAGTGGTAATGAGAGCAGATGAGAGGAGTCGTGCTGGGATAATGCACTTATGGTCAGTAATCCAAGTAGGGCCACACTAAGGGTTTACAATGGATTTCAGACAGCCAAGTCTCTGTGGCAAGTGTGGGCAGGAAGGACACCTGGTCACATATTGCTGGTTTACAGTATGTTGCAGATGTGAAGGAAAGGGGCACCTTGTGATGAAGTGCCAAGAAGAACTGATGTGTGTTGTTTGTGGGCAAGAGGGACACTTACAGTGGCAATGCCTGTGATCCTTTTCTGATAATGCTAGAGATGCAGAGGAGCAGGAGAGACAGGAAGAGAAAAGTAGGGAAGATCATATTGAGTCAGAGTGCATGACAGTGGAAGAGCCAACACAAGAAGGAAGAGCCAGGGAGGAAGAGAGTTAAATTTTAGTAGTCGAAGCTGCAAAGCTGGCAACAGAGAAAGGAAAAGAAGGAAAGGTAAGTGGAACAAGTGACTCAGAGACGGGACAGAGAAGGGAAAGAGGAGAAAACAATACAGGAAGGAGGAGGAATGAGGGGAGAGCAGGAGAAAAAAGAGGAGAGCCAAATTGGGAAAAGAAAGAAATCACACAGCAAGAAGGTTAGAAAGAAGAAGGCAGACAGAGAGGGTGATGGAGATGGGATGATGAAAAGCTTATCAGAACTAATATAGGGAAAGGTGGGGAAGTGGAAAGGTGGGTGAGGGGGGAAAAGGGAAGCCTTACTTGAATAAAACAACTAGCAAAGAATACAGGGATGCAAAAATGGGGACAATCAGAGCTGACTGCATCAAGCAGCAGCACAAAAGACATGTGAAGTGGTTGAGATATCTAATTTAAATGGACAAGCATGACTTTGTGTATTTCAGCTATACATGTCAGAAGTATGTTATAGGGGAAGAGGTGAGATAAGATTGTGTTTTGTAAAGAGATGGGGATGGGGACCATTGTGGTGGGTGAAGTTGGATGTAAACAAAGCAGCTCGAGCTGTGATTTTGCTCAGGAGTGAGGAAGTGGAAGAGTGAGGAAATGGAAGTATAACACATGCAGTCTCTCTTCCACAGTCACTTGCCACAGATGGTGGAGGAGTTTGAAAAGGAAGTGTTAGGTTTTTTTAATATATACCTACCGACTGAAGGAGAAAGAAAGTTCACCTGTTTATGAAATTAGAGGTGAGCGTAGCTGGAGGTAGGCAGCAAATTCTGGTGGGAGAGTTCAGTTGCTAGGGCTGTGTGAAGCTTCAGTAGCTGATTCAATTCAGAGGAGATTTGGCCCGACTTTGGGGACCAAATCTCCAAATCCAACTTGAATCAGGTGACCAATTAAAAACTCTGAATCAATTTGAAGCATCTGAATCAATTCAGAAAAGCTTTGGAAAAGATTTGTCCACTTTGGAGTTGCAGCCATGGACTAAACAGGCAGCTGACACAGCTACCTTCAGCTGGTAAGTCTGTTGGGGAGGGAGGGATTGGGGCTGGAAGAAGCTGCCCAGTCCAGGGTGGGGCAGGTGCGGGACTTGAGGTGAGGGGCTTGGGGTATGGGACATGGGCGTGGCAGCACTAGGAGCAAAGGTGTTGGATGCAGCAGCAGAGTTTTATAAAGAGCTGTATAGAAGAAGAGGAGTAGATGGAAGAAAAAATAAGTGTTCCTTGAGGGGATAAAAGAAGAAATAAAGGATGGAAAGAAACATTGGAGGAGAAGTTAAGTATGAGAGAAGTGAAGGACTACTTAAAAGCTTGCAAGGCAGGGAATGGTGGAATTCTGTGAAAAATTTTGGTGATGGCTGGGGCCGGATGTAATAGAGACATACAAGGAAATAATGGAGTGTGTGGAAATAGCAAAAGTATTTGCCAAAAGAATGCATGGCTATTTAGCAGATGCGATACAAGAAGAATAAATGTGTGCCATTCCTGAGAGAAGGATATCCCGGACCCTATGATTAATGAGAGATGTTATATTGGATTGTGCAAGAGAGGAAAAGAAATATAGTAATAATGAATCTATGATAGGGTTGAATACTTATGATAGGATTGAATATTATTTCATGTGTGAAGTATTGCACAGGATGTGGTTTCCAGCAAAGATGATTGGATGGGTCTAAGTGCTATACAGTAAAGCAGGAAGTCGAGTACTGGTAAATGGTTACTTGAACAAAGTGTTCCCCCCACAAACAGGTATAAGACAGGGATGCCCACATCCCCCCTATCTTTTTGTGTGTGCAGTGGAGTCATTGGCACAGAGATTTCGTGATAAGTTGATAAGTGAGTAAAGATACCAGGAGGAGGAGAAATTAAATGTACTTTATATATGGATGATGTAAATATACTGGCTCACGACAACATATCAATTGAGAGAGTATTGAAGCATACTGAAGACTACAGTGAAACGTCATGGAAAGAATTAAACGAGTTGAAATGTATGGTGATGGGTGAGGGGAATTGGGAAAATTTACAGAGGTTCAGACTGCAGGTTGTAGAGAACGTAACCAGGATCTTGGGAATCCCAGTGGACGCTGAAGGGAAAGGAACAAAGGTGTGGGAGAAGTTAGAGGTAAGAGTGGGGCAGATCGTGGAGTGCTAGAATGTTATCTTCCAGGGGGTCAAGTGGCTATGGTGAACAGTACTCTTGCTGATCATCTTTTATATGGGAGTGATGCATCTACTGTCATGGCAATAAATAAGGAGGGTACAAAGGCAGACTGTTATTTTTGCAGGGGAAACAAAACAGAGGATAGCCAGAATGGAGCTGTACAAAGGTGGGGAATTGGGAAACTGGGGAATGCCAGATTTGGAAAACTTTGTTTATATTCACTGTCATAAATATGTAAAGAGACCAAAGAGGGGGTAGGGAATGCTTTTTGCAAGGTTCTGCTGTTATTTGGCAGGAAGATTAATTAAGAAGATAGGGCATGTTTGGGGGAGATTGGAAAAAGCCACTGGTGTGGCAGCCACCGGCCTGCTCTGTGAAGATGGAGAGCTTCTCCAGTGTAGATAAATGTGAGGAAGTGGAGATTAGACTGCTTGAAAGACCATAAGGTTATTTATATGATAAAAAAGAAAGATAAGATAGCAATAGGTAGAGAGGTCTGATGGAAAGACAGATGGCAAATGTGTGGAAAGGTGTGATAGGTAATAGATTAAAATGAGAACATACAGATGTCATATGGATAAAGATATAGAATATTCCTCCTGTGAGAGGCATTTAGCATTAGTGGGGTTTGGTAATATCAGCAGCATGCCTGAGAGAGGGATGTGGAATTGAAACATTTGTACTGTATTTATTTTGGGACTGCCCTTTTGTGCAAGAAATATGGGAGGGGGCATGTTGATTTTTTTAAGGCAATAGATATGAACTATGACTTAACATATAAAATGGTGCTCTATGCATTAATGCCCAAAGGGCTGGAGACAGAGACTGAGGACCATACTACTTTGTGCAATAGCAGTGATATGGGAGGTGAGAAACCTACTGTTGTCCATGGACTGGCTTTCACCAGAAGAGGGAATGTTTGGAGTTGGCAGTATATGAACTGAAATAGTACATGGGTCGAGATGTGGACAGGATGGGGAAGGAGAAGGCAGAGAAGAGATGGAGGAAGCATGACATCACTTCTTTCAAAAACACAAAGGGACTGAATGAAAGATATTACCCTTGCTTGGTTGGGGAGCTTCAGGAGAGGTTAGTGTGTTAATGGTGAAAAGGGGGTGTAATAAGAACAAAGTATTTTTGTAGGTGGAATTTGGTAAGTTTTGTGTTAATGTAGTTTTAGTAGTTTTGTTAGTAGTAATGATTAAAAGGGTCCCATCAGTGTGCTTGCATAATGTGCCATGTGTTCTGGTCATGCTTAGTGTTGCCTGCATTTAATCAGCTTTTTAATTGATTTCCATTACTAAGCACATGGTATTTTCAGCAGCAGTTTAATGACAGTAACACACTAACTTCTCCTGAAGCTCCCCAACCAAGGAAGGGTAATATCTTTCATTCAGTCCCTTTGTGTTTTTGAGGGAAGCAATGCCATGCTTCCTCCATCTCTTCTCTGCCTTCTCCTTCCCCATCCTGTCCACATCTTGACCCATGTACTATTTCAGTTCATATGAGGTTTCCTTTTGGGTGAATGTAGACAAGGGTTTTTGTTTTTTCCCCAATACTGAATTGGAGGTGGGGGGGATGGGACGGGACAGGATTGCATAGGATGGGACTTTGTCTTATATTCACATAAATACAGTACTTGACACAAATATCTCTTTCCCTACTTCCGGCTAACAGGTTCTGCAGTCTGAAAGATTTTGAGCGTTATGTTAATTATGGACATGTTTATGATGCGGGATGATAGAGTTGTGGCTTGCACTGAAATTGGTAGATGCAAAATAGAAAAATGAAATCAAGCTCTGAATAAATAGAACTGGAAATATTTTTAAAACATATGTTGTTGAAAAACCCTGATCCGAAAGCATAAAATATGGGCTGTCAACACCTGACAAAAGACTGTCCATAGCATGAAGAGAACAAGAAGCACTGGCTTTTATTCTACCACTTGAATCAGTGTTGTTTTTGTATAAATGTTTTATTTTGTACAATAACTACTAATGAATGTAACTGTAAATGGTTGAGCTTACCATTATAGGGTTTCTGGGAACTGGAGCATTTGTTAACCATTTAAGGTCAAAATGTGCGTTATTCATTAATAAGCTATTTTCAGAAATACAGAGCTGCATTTATAATGTTTAAAATGATTCTACCTGGAAGAAACAGCTCCAGATCTTGGAAACGATTACAGTACATTTTAAAACTTGATAAATAGCAGAAAGACCCTTATATAGAAGTACAAGTTAATGGATAGCATGTGGTATAATCCAACATAAAGGTAATTTCTTTTTGAAGAAAGCTCACTTACTAGCTAGCTATGGACTAGGTTGTGATCAGTTCTGCAAATTTTCTCTCCATCTCAAAACCTGAAGAATTCTGGATATTGTTGGCAAGAGAAAGTCTTATAGTCTGTATCCTTTCATGCAATTGGTATGAGGCAGGGGGGGCAATTATATCTTTCTCTAGGTATTTTATAGTGCATCATGAAACATGGTGTGTGTGAAAGCCATTGCCAGAGAAAATACCTAGATAGGATGCAGTCTTGTAAAAATGTATTTGAGAACTGTCAAAACAGATTCCCTCATGCCATAAAGTGCTCAGTAGATTGATTTATTTTCAGCCTGAATCTCTTAGCAAAATGGTGGAAAGTACTGGTACTCAAATAGAAATTTATTAGATAGGTTCTTGAGGTGTCATGTTGTGTTAATGTGCAGTAAAGGCTCTTACCTATAACATTATGTGTGTTCCATTTTCTGAAAACTAAAATGAATTGCCCCTGTAGTGAAGAGAGAAAAGCTACATAAACCGAAGGCACACGATAATAGGATGTCAGTACAAGTGATACAGAGGTGACTACATTTAAAAATAAACATATAGCTTCCTTTATCTTCCAGAAGAATGAGGAAGACCTAGTGACTTGAGTGCTTGAAGCAAAAATTAAACTATTAGTGGAATAAACAGCGGAGTAGCCAAGTAAGAGATGACTTTAAGTTCCCAATGAAGGAGAAAAAACATAGAAGGCAAAAATATAAATTACTTCTATCCATTTCATAAAAGATGAAAATGAAGGGCACATTAATTACCTTATTGGTTATAGTCTACTTTCAGTTAACTTAATTGAAATGTGATACACAAAAGTGTCATGCTTTGTTGTAAAGCTAAATTACCAGTAACTTTAAATCTAGATTAAACAACATATAATTCAGCTTAAATGATAGCTGTTTGAAATTTACAGAAATGCTATTAATGGCCTTTTTTCCAATTGTTTTCATATTAGTACCTTTCACACAGTTAAGAACCGTCTTGTTTACTTTTTGAAGATTACAAAAGAGAACTCTAACAAATGCTCCCAGTGATACCCTCCAGCACTATACGTACTGTGCATTTCAAGTTATGTACAGTGTCACAATAAGTAAGGGCTTCTAAACCTTAGACAGCCATCTGTCATTCCTAGGTGTTACCACAGAATCTGAATTGTATTCTGTCCAATTCTGACCATACCTTACGTGTATACCATAGCGAATTCAGCAAACACAAAGCAGTGGCTTTGTCTTCGGTTTTACTTGTATTTGCAGATTTGTTTATAAATAGATTTTGTTATATCTAGCTGGAAATGGTTGCATTCCAGCAGAGGCATCAGAGGCACCTATACATGTGATGGAACTCTGCTCCGTGTGCTAATTAGCATGTTGAAGCAGACTTGATTAATTGAGCCTGCTGCAAATCTGCATCCTCTGCATCATGTGTATTCAGCATCCACACATTTCAAAATGGCAAACGAGCTTTAGTTAAAGTGTCCCTGCTGTCATTTTGAAGCATGGTATGCTGAATACACATGATGCTGTGGGTGCTTTACTTAGAGCGGCTCTCAGAGTCACTCTAATTAAAGTGCCTCCTCCACCCCACAACATGTATAGTGCCCTTAGTGCCTGGGCCAGGTTGGGGCTGCTGCTGGCAGTGCCTTCAGCTCCCCAAGGGCTGCTCCTGGTGCCCTCTTCACCCCTATTCCTCCCCCCAAGTGCAGGGCTGTGCCTGCTGTGAAAAAGCCTTCCACGGGGAGGGCGAGCTTATTGTTCCGCCCTCCTCCCACCACAGATACATTACCGGGCCTGAGATTGTGCCTGCTTGGCTCTGACAGGCAGGCAGTGCAGGTCTGCCCCTGCCATGTCAAATCTGCCTGCAAGGAGGAAGACATACTGTTGCACTCTATGGGAACTTTTACATGTGCTTGAAGGGAGGGGGGACAGCATTTTAATTTGAGTGCCTCTGAGAGAATGGATCTCAGCCACTTGAATTAAAGCACCACGGTGTCTCATATATCAGTGACCCTGTGCTTAAAAATGGCAGTGGGAGCTCTTGAACTAAAGCTCATCGAATGTTGAACTAAAGCTCATCCCCAGTTTTAAGTGTGGGGATGCTGATACACAAGACAAAGGAGACTGTTGGAGCACAGTAATTGCCACGCTCGAGCAGATTCAATTAATTGAGTTGGCTCTGGCACTGCAATTACAGCGCATTGGAGCAGCCTCCCTGCTTATGTACAGGCACCGTAAGTTGGCACCTGGGGCAGGTTCCCTGATTGCCCACCTCTGGTTATGCTAGTGTACTCCATACTTGGATCAGGTGACTATGCTAATTGACTGAGAGCAGAGCAGGCAGTGAACAGCTTGATGGAAGCTGCAGGCACAGCCAATAGGCCAGTTCCTGAGGCTGCAGTGTTGGTGGTTTATCTGGAAATCTGTTCACAAAGTGATGAAACAGATGTAAAATATGAATGATGAACAGCTGCTCAGGTGATGGGTAAGAGGAGAGTCTGAGTCTGAGTTTCCTTGGTAGTCCTTTGTTTAAGGAGCACATACATTTCCCTCCACACACGTTTCTGGACTGAAAATAATTCCTAGGAAATCGCAGTACTGGAATGGCAGTGATCCAGACGTTTTTCTATGACAGGCATCTAACAAACACCGATAAAATTTATACAGATATTGTATCATTATTTTAAAATATTGCTTACAGAAAGAGATTGATCAGTGACGCCTATATAGGCCTGTGCAAAGCTGCCAGTGTTCGATTTGGATTCGGCTAATTTGGGAGACGACGATTTGATTCGGTGATTCAGATCACTGTCCCAAGTCATTTGGCCTGCCTGTTTGGCTTTGATTATGTAGTCTCAAAGAACTGGCAAGAAAGTTTTAAGTGTGTTATGATCCTAGTAATTATGAAAGAACCCTAAGTCACTACTCTAATTTGATTGGGTATGGGAACATAGATAATAAATGTGAAATTTCTATTCGTAAGTAAACATTGACTGTCTAATTTGCAATTCAGCACAGCCATCTGGAATGTCCCACAGTTAATTTTCCTTCTACTACAGAATGGGTAAGTTAGTTTTTACATATTATTTTAAACTAGATGTACACCTTGCTGGGGTCGTTTGACCCCAGTATTCTTTCCTGCCATGGCAGGGGGTCGGACTCGATGATCTGCTCTGGTCCCTTCCGACCCTAGAAACTATGAAACTTTTGTGGACTTTTTTCATTAATCAAACTTAAAACAATCAAAGGCCTCAAAGTTTGAAAGAGAGCTTGTTGGTTGCCCTCACAAAGGAGCAAATAGGGAGAAGAAACATTTGGAAGTGTCAACTGCTTCAGACATCAGAGAGATACAAGCAATGTCTAAAAATCTTCTTTGGTGCTGATAAGGTCACCTGGTACAATGGGGTGTGAAAACTGGAACCTGTCAGTTCAGAAATGTTCTGAAGATGTAGAAATAAGTTTGCCTGTCTGTACTCCCAACCTTTTGATTGTACTAATTAAAATGTGATTTTTTTTCACCAGTGCATTTAGTATGAATTTGCTTTTAAAAATATCAGACAAACAGTAGTCGTGGTTAATACATTATAAAGTAGCATTTTATGCATAGTCTTGTACTTAAATAGAGAAAGAGATGCTTCTGTATATAGCAAAACGACTTGTAGACAGATACTCCATTCAGTTGCAGTCTGGCGAACAGGCAGAAGTGAGGATTTCTTAAATTTCATTACTGGCAATGAATATAGTTAATAGATTGCATAGAATGAGACCTCAGTGCCTGCATGTCATAAACACTGATCAAGCTTTTTAATTGCTATGAGGCAAAGAGCAGTATAGTGCTACTAATTCGGGGCACAGCAATGTATAAAGCAGTATATGCTCTTGAATCTATAAAGGTAATTAAGAAAATATAAACCTTAATTTGGGAAATATCACATCTTACAGTGACATTTGTTATAGCACTACTGAGTGTTTACACAATAAGAAATGATCGTGTAGCGAAATGCAGAAACATTTTAAACTGAGAACGAAATATAGGGCATAACTTTGCAAAAACTGAAATTAGGCCAGGCATCTCTTGCTAGTACTGTATGTTAGAGGACATCTGTTAGATCAGTTATCTGGTAAAGAAGAAGCAAAACCAAAACGTTAAATCATAATTGATTGTTTTTCAGGGGGTTTTTTAATTTTGCTAATTTGAAAAATAAATTGAAAGTCAGAGAATTAATGGGTAGATTGGGCTCTGACCCATCGTGTTTTTGTACAGGGACTGCTCCACGTGCAGAATAGAGGTTGCCAGTGCTTGATAATAGTAGATCCCTTCTTGGAAATATGTTTAAATAGGAAAGTACCTGAAAGATTCTCTAGAGTCTAGAACAAAATAGCAGTGACTCATTATCTAAGAATAAAAACTTACAGAAATGGTTTGTTTTCCTCCTGTGATTGTCAGAAAGATGTTATCTTTAGAAATAATCATCAAAACTGACACCTTTGAGGGAAGACCAGTCAACTGGAGAAGCATCTTTAAATCTGTTCTCAAAAAAAAGCTGAGATATAAAAATGAGCAATTCTAGAATAGCAAATGAAAAATCAGAAAATTAAGAAAAAATCAAAAATACATATATTGCAGACTATAGCATCTGAAAAAAAAATCCTTAACCTTGTTTAATTTATACAACTTTTTTTGCTAAACAAATTTCTAGGTGCTGTCACCCCTTCTCCCCACCCCCAGCCACATGCACATTCTCATGTATCCAAGTATATATTTAAAGGGTCCCAATGTGTAAATTTAAATTTGCAGTAGAGGAACCATTTTTGCAATGCTTTCAGGTGCAAGGCGTTTCTGGTATATGCAAGATTAGGATTTCTACACTGTGCTAGTCTGACTGGAAAGTTGTTTGTAACTTAGTGGATGACAAACTGAAGGACTTTCAAGGTAGCTAGCCTGACTGGGGGGGCAAAGCGGTTTTTCTTCTGTTCAGAAAAGTTCACTGACACTTGACAGAGGTGATCAGGTTTTTATCTACTTCCCTGTGCTTGTGGCTGCATTGGGTGCGCAGCTGCTTTAAAGGATTATTCAGACCTAATGTGCTGGCAGATGGGGGCACCCAGTTACTTCTAAAGGATATGTGACATTTCTTGCAAAAAGGAAGAACTCTTCCGCGTAAGCGCACATAAATGTTTCTCTGCTTTTCTCCCAAGTCATAAATGCAGAACTTGGTATAAGCCACAGAATCATGACTTCTGCTTTGTCATGTTTGATTCACTTCCACCTTTCAAATAATAAAAAAGACTAAATAGAAGGATTTGTTGAACTCCTTGAAACATGAGTGGTATTGACAAAGTTGTGGTAACTTTTATGGGAAACTTCATATGCTTTGAGCCACAACTATTAATGGTACATTAGTAAATATACTGTTTTGTTTTATACAGCATCTGGCTTAAAATTTTAAAAGGCATTGCTCATGCCTTTTGAAATGTCAAGGAAAAATGTTTGAAATCCACATCTAAGATGTACTTCTAGGAACCAAAATGAGTAGGCCAAAGTTGAAATTAAGCTACATTATGATCTCTTGAAAATTTATATGCAAACCCCATTTTGATTTTTGTCCTGTCATGAAGTAGAAAATTAATACATGCACACAGGGTTGCTTGGGGGAAGGGGAGATGGAGAGAGAGACAGATAGAAAAAGAGACGGAGAGAATATTTTGACATTTTTTCAGCCATCGTTTACGTTCTTTGTTTGCACCAAAGACTAGACCTATCCAATTCTGACTGGGAGAGAGGCAAACCTACCCATCAGTAGCCTGCAGTATGACCAACAGTTTTAAGTCCCTTTTCCCAACCAGGTTTTCTATGTCCCACAAAAGTACTTTATCACTGGGTGCTAATGAATGTGAATAATGGCTATTTCTTGGCTTTGTAGCCAATTCAAAAGGAAAAAATGGTTTTTTGGTTGCTTTCTTGTTCCCTCACCTCCCATACCCCCAGCAAAACTTAAACAAAAAATGACATGCTAAATCAATCCAAAATGTTCCATTACGCCAGAATGAAAGCTTTTTTATTTCCTTTTTGGTTAGTTGAATCATTTTCAACACTTTTCTTGCCTTTTTTTTTTTTTTTAAATGATAGGCCATTTTCAAAATGAAAATGTCCTTTGAAACCAAAGCAAAATACTCCATTTCCGTTTTTTCTAATTTTTCTCCCCATTTTTTATGAGCAAATATGCACCCAGTTCTACCTGGATTTGTGGACAATATCTGTCCTCCAAAACCTGCTTTTTTTGATTGATATTGTTTTCTTTAATCGAAAAAATGTATTCTTTAATTGAAAAACTGTATTGCCCAGTTCTAATTCTGTAGTGCATCTTGAGCATTCCCTGACAATCCTCCCTCCCCCCAAAATGCACTTTTCTTTAAAAAAACAAAACAAAAAACCAAAAAAACCTCCTGAAAATTAGAGTATGCCTTATGTGAGAAAATATGGTAACTATTTTTTCTGCCTAAACTTCAGCCTAGTGAAAATATTGTGTACCTGCTCAGCTCCCTAGCTGCTGCCACTGAATTAATTACTTTTTTACAAGGAAAGGGTTTTTTTCTTTGTTTGCTGTTCAAAAACAAGCTTTATATCTTATTCTGGGGTGTGTTGTATGCAGGGAAATATAGTAATTATAGATGTAGTGCTAATCATGGTGTTATAGATATGTAGATTTACTTGTGTTAAAGGTTTTTTATTTTTATTTCTATTAATAGCATGTAGCTTTAATCTTACTACTCCTTTCTCATTGTCTCAAGTTCATACTGTTTAGAGGGCAAGCATAAGACCTATGAACAAGTTTTTTAGTTACACACTTAATCATTTCCATTTGCACTGTAGTGAGGACTGAATAGAAGCTAGATCAGATACTTAAATTGTGCAGAGCACATTTTCACCTCATGCAGAATGTTTGCTTAGAAATGGGTAAGCACATTTGGACTATATTTTTGCAATACATGTAGTCTGAGACCCAGATTGTTCTTCCTTCTTTTATGTGGTTTCTTTAATATATTAAAATTCAGTATGCAAAAAATGTACTGATTTATCAATTTGCAAAGACAAAGCTAAATTGGTATGAACCAGTCAGTTGCCATAGCTGCAATAGTGATGCTTTCTGATACAATCTTAATAAATATATATGTAGAAGAAAAAAGTATGGTCCTGTTTTTTCTATTGTTTAGTGATTAGAAGTAGGATAGGCAACAATATTTCTACATGAATTAATGAGAAAAATGGACCAAGCAAAAATAAAAGATGCATCAAACAATATAACAATAACTGCTATTATAATTCTATTGAATTTACCAACTTGGTTCAGAATCATGTGGAGTTGCTTTTTATCTAGAAGAGCTGTATGATTGCTCAAAGGTAAAGTGTGAAACGGGAGACAGGCCTGGTAAAAATCTTTGGATTAGGGTCAGAGGAGATGGCAACAAGGGTGATGTCTATGACCCAGCAGACAAAGAGAATGATGTGGATGAGGTTTTTTCCAAAGTTAGCAAAAGTTTCCAGATCACAGGCCCTAGTTCTCACTGGGGATTTCAAATCACCTTGTCATCTGCTAGGAGGACAATACAGCAGTGCACAGACAATCCAGGCAGTTTTTGGAGAGTGTTAGGGACTGCCTTCTGGTGCAAATGTTGGAGAGGCCAACTAGGGGCTCTTCTCTGCTTGATCTGCTGCTCACAAACAGGGAAGAACTGGTGGGGGATGTAGAAGTGTGTAGAAATATGGTCAGCAGCGACCACAAGATGATTGAATTCAGGATCCTGAGGATAGGAGAGCAGCAAAGTAAGGACCCTGGACTTCAGAGGAGCAGACTTTGACTCCCTTGGGGAACTGATGAGCAGGATCCTCTGGGTGGCCAGTCTGAGGAGGAAAGGAGCCCAGGAGAGCTGGTTGTACTTCAAAGAAACCTTACTGAGTCTGCAGGAGCGAACCATCCTAATACACATGTAAACTACCAAGTATGGCAGAAAAGCACTTGGCTTAGTAGGGAACTCCTTCAGTAAGCTAAAACACAAAACAGCAGTTTACAAGAAGCGGAAATGTGGATAAACAACTCTGGACAGTATGAGAGTATTGCTCAGACAAGCAGGGATGAAATCAAAGGGCCAAAGTGCAATTGGAGTTGCAGCTAACAAGGGACGTGAAGGGTTACAAGAAGGGTTTCTACAAGTATGTCAGGGACAAGGGGAAGATCAGGGAAAGTGTAGATCCTTTACTAAATGGGGGAGGCAACCTAATCACAGAGTATGCAGAAAAGGCTGAAGTACTTGATGCCTTCTTCACCTCAGCCTTCACAGCCAGGTCAGCTCCCAGACTAGAGCACCTGGTAGCACAGTTTGGGGAGGAGGTGAGCAAAAGAATAGATCTGGGCCTATTTAAGAAAGCTGGATGTGTACAAGTCCATGGAGCTGGATATGCTACACCCAAGGGTGCTGAGGGAGTTGGCTGATATGATTGCACAGCCATTGGTCACTGTCTTCGAAAACTCAGGATGATTAGGAGAGGTCTCAGACAATTGGAAAAGGGCAAAAATAGTGCCCATCTTTAAGAAAGGGGAGAAAGAAGATCTAGAGAACTACAGACCAGTCAGCCTCACCTCAGTCCCTGGAAAATCATGGAGAAGATGCTTAAGGTATCCATTGCTAAGCACTTGCAGGAGAAGATGGTGATTGGGAGCAGTCAGCGTAGATTCACCAAGGGAAGTCATGTCTAACCAACCTGATTGCCCTCTATGATAAGTTGACTGACTCAGTGGATACAGGGAGACCAATGAATATGATATACCTTGATTTTAGCCAGGCTTTTGATAGAGTCTCCCACAACATTCTTGCCAGCAAGATAAGGAAGTATGGGTTGGATGAATGGATTGCAAGATGGATAGAAAACTGGCTGGATTGTTGGGCTCAAAGGGCCCAATGCCTCAATGTTTGGTTGGCAGTTGGTATCAAGTGAAGTGCCCCAGGGTTCAGCCCTGGGGCCAGTTTTGTTGAATGTCTTCATCAGTGACCTGGAAGATGGCACAGACTGCACCTTAAGCGAGTTTGCAGATGATGCCAAGATGAGGGGAGTTGTAGATAATGCTGTAAGGTAGGGCTAAGATTCAGAGAGACCTAGACAAATTGGAGGCTGGACCAGAAGAAATCTCATGATGTTCAATAAGGACAAGTGCAGTCCTGCACTTAGGATGGAACAACTCCATGCACCACTACAAGCATGGGATTCTTGTTCAGCAGCAGGTCTGCAGAAATGGAGCTGGGGGTTATAGTGGACAATAAGCTGAATAAGAACCAGCAGCGTGCCCTTGTTGCCAAAAAGCCATATTGGGCTCCACCAATAGGAGTGGTGCCAGCAGATCAAGGGAAGTGACTGTTCCCTTCTCTTCAGCAGGCCCCCTACTACAGAAAGGATGCAAACAAATTGGAGAGAGTCCAATGGAAAGCAATGACAATGGTTAGAGGGCTGGGACACATGATTTCTGAAGAGAAGCTGGGGGAACTGGGCTTCTTTAGCCTGGAGAAGAGATGGCTGAGTGGGGATTTAATAGCAACCTTCAACTGTTTAGAAAGAGGTTGGAGCTACACTGTTCTCAGTGGTGGCAGATGACAGAACAAGGAGCAATGGTCTCAAGGTGCAACAGGGGAAGCTTAAGTTAAATATTAGGAG
Source organism: Crocodylus porosus (assembly GCF_001723895.1). NCBI lineage: Eukaryota > Metazoa > Chordata > Crocodylia > Crocodylidae > Crocodylus > Crocodylus porosus. The sequence continues at coordinate 28,523,807 of NW_017728917.1, forward strand.
AAACATTATCACAAGGAGGGTAGTAAACCACTGAAACAGGTTACACAGATTGTGGAACATCTATTCTTGGAGGTTTTTAAGGCCTGGGTATTCAAAGCCTGGGCTAGGATGCTGTAGTTGGGGATGGTCTTGCTTTGAGCAGGGCGTTGAACTAGACCTTCTGAGGTCCCTTCCAACCTTAATTTTCTATGATTCTGTGAACTTTCTGTGATGTTTTCCATTGATTGTGACCAAGCCTTTTGTCAGACTTTTTTGACCAACACTATATTTATACTGCAAGGGTTATGATTCTTTAAATATGGTAGCAGTACTACAGCACCAGGGCCCCCTAATGTGGGCTAACCCCTGCTGGCAGAAGGGAATGAATATCTGCTTCAATTGTTACACCCATTCTCCCAAATGATAGGAGCTTTGTTTACAGCAGTGATTCTCATCAGAGTGCCACAGCACCCTAGGGTGCCTTGAGATCCTTTCAAGGGTACCGTGGGTTGTCATGTCATTTTAGCACTGTTCAGCATGCAAACATGATTCACAAGCTAAACCCATAGATTTTGATTTGTAATATAAAGTGTTAAATGGATTACGGAGTTCTTTGCACAAAGCCAAAAAAGAGTGAAAACTAAGAGCTGGCATTTTCCAAGGGGTACCCTGAGTTTAATGAGGGCTATTTTGGGTCCATCAAGGAGTGCCTTGAGTCTAGAAAGGTTGAGAATCTTTCTGTGGTCTATAGGAGCTGCCTTGTGGTGTCATAGCTGCAGGTTGGTAGTTTTGTGTATCAGCTAGGACAGTGGGGGCCAAGCTTTTTGGGAGATGTGGCACTAATTAGCTTTGCACCCTACCCAAGTGCTATTTCAGTTCCCTTCCCCTACCAAATATGCTGCTTTGCATTCTGTTCTCTGCCTGACCTGCTGCTCTGCTTTTTGATTTCTTCCCTGTGCTCCCTGCCCATTCTGCTACTTTGCTCTCTGATCCCTGCTCTGTGATCTCTACTGCCAGCCACATACCCACATTGTCTGTGCCACTTGCAGAACTGTGGCGTGCATACGCCAACGCTGAGCTAGAGGTTGTGACTTTCATTCACCATAGTGAATATTGGTGATGCCAGCTTCATGAGCCCAGAAATAATGAATCAGACCTCATAAAATCATGAGATTTGTCCCTCCAAAACATACAACTGTGGGAGATGAGTTGTGGGCAACAAGGATAGTGGTCTGCAGACCTTAGTAATGAATGAGGGTAGGAAATGGAAGAGATTAAGTAAAAACTTCATAACTTGAGGAAAAGGAGGAAACAATATTACTAACTGGTAATTGTGGTTGCCAGTCTCTTAATTCCCGCCCCCCCCCATTTTTCTCTCAGTGTTCGCGTAAGGCTGAAAAATCAGCCTTTAATGCATGCCTCTCTCTGGCTGCTCAAAAGGGAATAGAGGACGTGGTTTCCTGTAAAAGCAGGGGAATGAACTAGATAACCCAGGAGACTGCTTCCAGTGTAAAACTGTGGCTCCATTTACTTTTTGTTCTCCCAAGAAGAGGTGAACTGCTGTACATTTCCTGTTATTGTCCTCTAATCCTACTTCCCTGCTGGTTCCTGTGCCACATCTATAAAATGCAGCTATGTATCAAGTTTCCCAATTAGTTTTCATTAAAGATTTATGTGAGCTGCAAAGTTCTTTATTGTAAGAATGTCTTTACAGCAGCAATCACCTGGCAAACTGCTGAAAGAACTCTAACTCAGGCATAGCTTTCTATAAATTACTGCAGCAATTAATTTTAGAGGCCTTAAATGTTGTTTAAATAATCAGCTGTCAAATGTTCAAACCATTTTAAAAATAATTTAAACTCATTCTTTTTTCTTTATTTATTATCCATAAACTACAGAAATATACACATTATTTAATAGTTACAATAAATGTATCTTTTAAGAAACATAATTACAATTTATTGTTTAAATAGCAAAAATAATTATTTTTATTATCTTTCCTCTTGCTGCCCTGGTACTTGTGGAACTCAGTAGCACTTCCGCTCTTATTTCCTGCCGTCCTAAAACCTTTCTCCTTTCCACAGATACAAGGCAGAAGGGAAGTCCTAGTACACTTGGCAGCTGGGATATTTTGCTACTTGGAGAAGGACAGAGCTCTCTGAGACCCGTGCTGTATGCCAAGCACTAGAAGTTGTAGGATGTTACGAATTACTCTCTTAAAGCCATGTGCAGTTTGCTCTAGGCTGGGGCAATGATCACGCAGAGCAGGTATCCAAAGTCAGATGCAGAATCTTTATTCGCTCGAGCGAGGTGCCTCTGCAGAGGGACCTCGCCTACCAGAAATAATACTATTTTATACTTTGTTAGTACATCAGCGTTAGTTCATGATTAGCTCATGCTCGTAAAAATACCCAATCATCCATTAACTAAATCACTATCCTATCCAATCAAGTGGCACTGTGAGCGTGAACACCGAAGTATAACTCTCATGACTACATGCCCCATACTTTCTTTGCCCAGATGTATCTTATCTTATAAAAACAATCCTTGTAGCCACCTTCAAGGTTTTTCTGTTGATGAGACTCCTCTGTTGACTGGATTCAGCTAGTTTCATATCTTATCAGTAACCCTTACGCAGTACCCCTCTTCTCTCCCAGCTGTCTTGTAAGTGCTGTGTCCACTTTTATGAAATGGAGGCAAAAGGACAAAGAAATGGCCTCACTTTTAGCATTACAAAGCCTTGCTTTAACCCTACAAGATTCATATACAAAAAGGAATAGAGAAATTTTGTGACGTTACTGTGAAAGCTGCTTCTCTTAGCAAAACCCTGTGACTCATCCGAGAGTCAGAAATACTCCCTTACCGTTATCGCCCTTTCCTCAAGTTATGAAGCTTTCACTTAATCTCTCACATTTTCTACTCTCATCACTAACCTCTGCAGACCTCTATCCCTGTGTCCCACAGCCTTGGGCTCCCTGGGTGCCCTTCTCTCCTCATACCTTCTTTAACAGCTACTCCTTCTGACACTCCTTTTAGGACATGTGCTAATTATTACACACAGTACAGGATAGTGCACAGAGCCCTTGCTGTCCTGGGAAATAGTATACTGTCTAGCCTCTTGCTAACAAATTAACCTTGGTGTAGGTTGTATTTCAACCTAACCCTGGTCCAGTTGTATTTCAGTATGAGAGGCTACTTAATAGGGGTGTAAGAAGCAGGACATATTTGATTTGGATTCAGCCCAATTTGGGGAACAGTGATTCAATTAGTTGATTCAGATCACTGTCCTGATTTGATTCGACCAAATCTGAATCTGAAGGCTTGATGCTGATTCAGAGAATCAGCGATTTGGCCATAGATACAACTTTAAATGTTTTTTTACATACCTTGAGGTACCAGGCATGGCTTGTGAATGCTGCTGTGATGGTGGGGCAGATGAAGCGTCCCACAGGTGTGCGGGGCGGGGGGGGGCACCCCGCATGCTTGGCAGTGGACCAGAAGCACTTCCACTCCACTTCCAGGTCTGCTGCCGTGCAAGCTGGGGACCACCCTGTGCTCCTGTGGGACACTCAACCTGCCCCAGCATCTCAGCGTTCACCAGCTGCCTAGTACCTCGAAGTACGCATCAGCAGATGCATGACAAATAGATCCAAGGAGGTGATACTTCCCCTCTAAGCAGCATTGGTCAGACCGCAGTTGGGGTTCTGCGTCCAGTTTTGGGCGCTGTACTTCAAGAAGGATGTTGATACATTTGAAAGGGTCCAGAGGAGGGCCACTTGTATAGTTAGGGACTTACAAGACAAGCCCTATGAGGAGAGACTGAGGGACCTGGAACTCTTCAGCCTCCGCAAGATGAGGCTGAGAGGTGATCTTGTGGCTACCTACAAATTCATTAAAGGGATGCAGCAAGGGATTGGAGATGCTCTATTCACCAGGGCACCTCTTGGGGTAACAAGGAACAATGGTCACAAACTGACAGAGAGCAGATTCTGGCCAAATATCAAGAAAAACTTCTTCACAGTAAGGCCAAAATTTGGAATGGGCTTCCAAGGAAGGTGGTGCTCTCCCCTATCTTGGAGGTCTTTAAGAGAAGGCTGGATAGGCATCTGGTTGGGGTCATCTGACCCCAGCACTGTTCCCTGCCTAGGCAGGGTGTCGGACTCTATGATCTGTTGAGGCCCCTTCCAACCCTAACATCTATGAATCTATGATGTGGTTTAAATGTTATAGTCAAATTCAAAACTTTACGTGGAAAGAAATTATTTTTATTGGAATACTTATAAAAATGCAGACAATACACAATACCATGTACTTCCCTTACATTGTTTGTTTAAATTTAAGGAAAAAAATGAAGGTACTTAAAACTGTTGACACTAGTTTTAGCACAAAGAGCTGTGCACGATATGCTGTGGTTGTTCAGTCATCTACTTCAACAGAGTCTAACTCTTTTCCACTGAGGTTGCTGCGGCACCTCCAGTTTCATGGTCACTAGCTGCAAAATCGCTTGCACTACTTATTAGTTCCATTTCAGAATCTGATTGAGGAAAAACTGATTCAAAACTACTTGAACCACATTCTTTCATTGAAGGATGGTTTTACCAATGAGTCTATGGGCAAAGGCAACTTATCATCACACTGCATCTTGATCATTAATTGTGCTTCTGACTGATTCTCCAGAACCAAAACATTTTAAGAAATAGAAACAAGCTTAGCAGTGCATTTATTTGTTAGTGTATTCCTCTTTTTTGTCTTGATTGATCTGAAAGCCTTCCAGTTCTGTTCACAAGAAGCTGCTGTTGGTGGAACGTTTAAGATCCTTAGAGCAATCTTGGACAACAGTCGGGTGTTACCGTATCCCATTCACCATGTGGGAGGAGACGCATTCTCTGCTGCCTGGCAAATGTTGTCTTTGCTCCAAAGTATCCTTTGCCAGAAGATTCAACCCATGAGCAAGACAGCTAAATACTATTAAATGAGGATACTTTGCCTTTAATATTTGCCATGTAGCTTTCATGTTACTTGCATTATCAGTTACAAGGGCTTGTACCCTGGAGGGACCTGCACTTTCAATCTCCTCACTCAGTAATTTGGCTATGTATTCACCTGTATGACAAGAAGATTTGGTAGCAGTTGCTTTCAGGAATATTGGTTCAGGTGTTTCTAATATAATGTTCAATAAAGGATTTCTGTCTTTGCTCTGAAGTTTTTCTTTTGCATGGTAGTCGGCAATGTCTGTCATCACGGCTATTTCATTGATGTTGGGGACATTCTTAGGAACTTCCATAATTGTATTGAGAGCAGTAGATAATTCATTTTCTGATATATGTTGTTGTCTGTCTTGAGGATCCAAAAGGTTTGCTGCCAGATGAACTGGATGAGAGCAAAACTCAGATCTCTTAGTAAACATTTTACTTACTTAGTAAACATTTTACTACATGTTTGGATAGAGGTGAAGAAGGCAAAAGCTCAATTAGATTTTCATTGAGTTGTCTGAATATCTCTGGAATATTTGAAGGCTTGATTAATCTCCTTCAAGTTTCTTGATAGCCACTGAAACTGGTAGTAGCAAATTGAATGCTCCTTTAATTGAAACCCAGAACACATCATTGTTGAGAATCTGCTTCTGAATGTTCACAGGAATAATTTGGGATACTGTCATCTATTGAAGCACACTACAAACAGTTCTTTGTGCGCAGCAAACTATGTGAACATTTTGTAACCCCATCTAGTTTCTCCTGGCAATAAAAGTGGACTTCTTTTCCCCTGCTTCTTTTTTTGTAATTTCTTCAAAGTCTGATTAGCAACAATAATGATTGTTGAATACCTTCACAATTGCTTTGCAGTTTTCCAATATTGTCTTCATTGTATTCACACTTAGTATAACTTATATGATGGGCGAATTAGTTTGGATTGTTCCTTCCAGTATTGATTTTCAGTTATGGAAAAAGGTGTGCCACGTGCAAATACAGCTCGAGCTAATGTCTCATTTGCTTTTTCTTCATTTTCTTTTGACATTTTGTCCACAAAGCTTGATAAAAAGCTTGACTGTCTTGAACAGCTACTCATAGTGGACCATATATCTGGTGACAGGGATCTTGAAAAAGGGGATCCTGCTTCCCCCTAGACCTGGCAGCTCAACATTTTCGTTTTCCATTTTTTGCAAATCTGCTATTTCACTTCAGCTACAAAGTCCCTGCCAGAAAAGGGGGAAAAGAGGTTTATTTTAGCCTTTTCTAGTCTGGCCTCATCCATCAGAAGGAGAAGGAAAAGAGGCAGGGAACTTGCTTCCCCCTCACTGCCAGAAAGAACATTCTGTCGCTGAACTTGCTGCTCAGTTGCCCTGGGACTACAGAGCTAAAGGGAAATATAGTCTGGCCTCTGCCATCGGCCAAAGGACTAAGCTCACTCTGCTGGCTTGAAATAGTTAACTATTTATAGTTTCATAGTTGGTAGGGTCAGAAGGGACTTGAGCAGATCATCAAGTCCAACCCCCGCCATGGGCAGGAAAGACTGCTGGGGTCAAATGACCCTAGCTAGGTGATTGTCTAGCCTCCTTTTGAAGACCCTCAGGGTAGGAGCCAGCACCACTTCCCTTGGAAGTTGGTTCCAGATCTTAACCTCCCTGACCGTGAAGTAGTGCCTCCTGATGTCCAGCCTGAATCTACTCAGTCCGTTTATGGCTGTTATTCCTTGTTACTCCCGGTAGTGCTCAGGGGAACAGGGACTCTTCCATAGCCTGCTGGTCCCACTTGGCAAGTTCGTAGGTGGCTACCAGATCCCCTCTCAGCCTTCTCTTGTGGAGGCTAAACAGGTTCAGATCCCATAGCTTCTCCTCATAGGGCCTGCCTTGCTGCCCCCTGATCATGCATGTGGCCCTCCTCTGGACCCTCTCCATGTTGCCCACATCCCTCCTGAAGTACAGCACCCAGAACTGGATGCAGTACTCCAACTGTGGCCTGACCAGTGCCGCATAGAGGGGGAGGATCACCTCCTTGGACCTGCTTAAGATGCATCTGTGGATGCATGACAAGGTACGGTTGGCCTTCCTGATCATGTCCTCAAATTGGCGGCCCATGTTCATGTTGGAATCAATAATGACTCCAAGATCCTTTTCTGCCTCTGCACTGATGAGAAGGAGTTCCCCAGCCTGTAGGTATGCTGCTGGTTCTTCCTCCCCAGGTGCAATGCCCTGCACTTGTCAGTATCGAAACCCATCCTGTTCTCATCTGCCCACCCCTGTAACCTGACCACATCTAGTTGTAGCCTGTCCCTCCCTTCTAGCATGCCCACTTCTCTCCACATCTTGGTGTCATTCGCGAATTTGAACAAGGTGCTTTTCACCCCCTTGTCCAAGTCGCCGATGAAGATGTTGAACAGTGCGGGCCCGAGGACCGACCCCTGGGGTACCCCACTGCCCACATCCCTCCAGGTCAAAAATGACCTATCCACCACCACTCTGGGTGTGGCCCTCCAGCCCATTTGCCACCCATCTGTACGCATCGACACCACAGTCACCTAATTTTTTAATGAGAATGGTGTGAGAGACGGTGTCAAAGGCCTTCCTAAAGTCCAGAAAGACTGCGTCCACCACGACACCTGTGTCCAAGGATTTTGTGACCTGGTCATAGAAGGCAACCAGGTTAGTCTGACAAGACCTGCCTCTAATGAACCGATGATGATTGACCCTAAGCATAACTTCCCATGCTGGTCCCTCGCAGATGTGCTCCTACATAATTTTCTCAAAAAGCTTTGGACTAACAGGCCTATAGTTTCCTGGGTCCTTCTTCTTCCTCCCTTTTTTGAAAAAGGGGACCACATTGGCCCTTCTCCAGTCCTCTGGCACCTCGCCAGAGCACCACGAGTGCCCGTAAAGCTGAGCCAGGGGTAGCACATATAATAAAATTATATAAGGGAATTAGGGTGGCATATATAATAAAATTATATAAGGGAATTGTATATATTGTAAAGCCAAAGTCACTCTGTGCTTTGTGCAAGCAGAAAGGCAGGAAACAAATATTTTAAATAAATAAATAATAGTCTAGAGCATCATTAACAACAATAATGTTTTAAAACAATTATAATGATAGTCTGTACTGTAAGTAGATCCTCTACTGTGTATTGTTTAACATATTAATTTGTTAATTACATAGGAATCCTGAGGTAGACTTTTCTCACAAGATGTTGTTCCACGACTTCCTGTACATGGGTTGTACTTTTTCAGGACAGGTTCTACATGTTATTAAATGTTTCTTCATTATTCTTCCATTGTTTGCATACTCCTGCCCGCAATATTTACATCTACCAACTTTCTTTCTTCCTGCAGTGGCCTGAACTTCACTATAATGATGCCACACCACTAGTTTTTTTTCTGATTAGGCATTATTATGACTACTTGAAACCAAAAGCACTAAAAAACTACCAATCTTATGCAAACACTTCTAACTTCCCCAGCTCAGAAAAAGAAATGAGACACTGCTCTGTGTGTTTGCTGAACTGAAAGTGAAACAAAAATTAATCACAGTTTTGGCTTTGCTATCACTTGCAGCCTGAGATGAAATAAGAACAAATAAGCTTTGGTTTTGATTTGACCTGCACAGCCAATTAGGAGAGTTCATAACTTGATTTTTGGTTTGGATTATTATGCGAGTATATTTACCCTCCTGTTTACAAATCAATAAAACATATATGTACTGTCTGTCGCACTTCCTAGGAATAATCACCTGAAAAACATTAATTGCAACTTTGAAACTGCCAAGCCTAATATTGTATTGGCATCCATTCATTGTTACTAATGAATTTTATGAAACAATTAATTCTTAGAAGTGGAAAATTTTCCATGGATTAATAAAGCACTGGAAAATTTTCCACCACACATCTCTGATCTGGCAGCACAGTTTGGGGAAGAAGTGAGCAGCCAAAAGTGGCGAAAGAGCGGGTTAGGGACTATTTGGAAAGCTGAATGTGCTTTGATGAGCTTTAGACATGCTAGCACCGCCACTGCCATTTTGAAGCACAAGGATGCCAAATAGATATGACACAGAGGCTGCTGGAGCATGTTAATTAACATGTTCCAGCAGACTTGATTAATCCCACATCAGTCTTTGAGTCTGCTCTGATGTGTGGTAATTAGTACAAGTAGATGTCCGGCATGTGTATAGGTGCCCCTTGAGTCCAGTGGAGGGCAATGAAAATGGTTAGAGGGCTGAGGCACATGATTTCTGAAGAGAGGCTGAGGAAACTGGGCTTATTTTGTCTGGAGAAGAGAAAACTAAAGGGGGATTTTAATAGCAGCCTTCAACTACCTGAAAGGGGGGTGGGGAGGGGTCCAAAGAGGATGGAGCTAGACCATTCTCAGTGGTGGCAGATGACAGAACAAGGAGCAATGGTCCCAAGTTGCAGCAAGGGAAGTTTAGGTTCCATAATAGGAAATTTTTTCACCAGGAGGATACTAAAGCATTGGAACAGGTTACCTAGCAAGGTTGTGGAATCTCCTTCCTTAGAGGTTTTTAAGACCTGGCTAGACAAAGCCTTAGCTGGGGTGATCTGGTTGGATGGTCCTGCTTTGAGCAGGGGGTTGGACTTGCTAGATGATTTCTGACGTCCCTTCCAATCCAAATTTTCTATGATTCTAAGACGAGACATTGTCTTAGGGGTGTTTTTTTGTTCTTGACTTATTCTATTAATGACTAAAAATAAAAGTATGATTTAAGTTCTAAGTGGGAAAGTTAGCAATAGCACTGCATGACAAAACTAGTCTGATTTTACATATTCTAAAGAAATGTGGGTCTAGGATGTAGAAAAATGTTGGAGTACCACAGAGGCTGAACAGTTTAAAAATCTTTAGGAAACTGTACTGCAAAGACTTACTTTCTTTGAGTTGGCTTGAATAATGTGCCATTTTTGTGACAGTTGTGCATATTGCCCATTATATGTTACATGATAGTTGCTAAGTTATATAAGTAGCTATAAATTCTTTTCTTGGGGAATATACTATTCACTGACTCGCTCCTTGGTTGAGCTACCTTTTGTAGTGAAGTGGCTCTTTCTTGAACAAGTCTACTGTAGTCGTTCAAATTAAGTCTGTAATGAAGATGTACCATCAGTCTGTTCTCAAATGGTTCTCAAACAGTAAGATTAATCATATTCCGTTGAGTGCAGTTATCCAAACTAAATGTAACGGAAGCTGCATTCATAAGGTCAAATTGTTTAGTTAATGAAGCATATTAAATGAATGTACTTGAATGCCATGCTCTAAGGCAGGTTTGGTAACAGATTCACCTTCAGCTTGCTAACTATTTCAGGTACTTTTCAAATATTAAAATACATCTTTCTGTGAGTTTCCATTGCTCTTGCTTTTAGTGTATGGTATGTATATTCTATGTTCAGATAACTGGACGGTTTAGAGAAATGGTGTTCAGATAATTGTATCCAGTTAGTTCCAGATAAATGTATCCAGTTAGTTCCAGTGCAAAGACATGAAATAGCCAGATTGCATGAGGTTATCTGCTTTGTTTAAATTACACTATTAGTAATTTGATGTGTGAGGGAAGCACTTCAAAGTTACAACAAAAGAACTCTTGAACCATCTGCCATATTTAGGTACTGTAGCAGTGCATGGAGACTAACTAATAATTAGGATTTTACCAGTTTCTTAATCGTCTATGCATGCTAACTACCTCTGTGCTGAACTTTTTTTGCAAGGAGAACTTGTCATATTAATGCATGTAGTTGTATAAAATTAGAAAATATTTCTTCAGTGAGTTGGATGTGTTGGTAGAGACATTTGTGACTTTGCAGACTGAAGTGAACTTCTGAGCATGTCAGTTTAACTTAGATTCATAAAATTTGTATGTATATAAATATAAAATAAGTCTGGTCAAATAAGACTGTTTTTTCAAAGTAATGAGTAATGCATGATGTTTTTACATGTACGTGGTCATTATATTTCTGCTTCTCATCTTTCAGAGTGAGTGTTTTGTATTGCAAAGATCTTTGAGGATATAGTATGCTAACTGTTTTATAGTGAGGAAAGTAAATTTAAATAATAATATTTTCAGAAAATCTGTTCTTGATTAAAATTCTTGTAGCATTTGCTTACACCTCGGTATTTTTTGCACTGAAATCTGAACTTTATCTCTGGTATAAGAACATTTTTAGAAACTTTGATTCTAAATCTGACAGCTGCAAAGAGCATTAAAGTTGTCTTGTCTGGGTTTGTAGCTTCATTCTGCTTTCCCCAGGGTTTTGAATTAAAGAGACACTACTTTAGCATGTCTAAAAAAGAGTAATTTATGCTGGTCTATGCAGGGGCTTTCAGAATGGAAAATCTTTTGAATGCAGTTCTTGAGAGAGAGAGAGAGAGAGAGAACCCCTTTAAATAATGATGTTACAGCAGCAGTACTCAACCTTCCAGCCCCAAAGGCTGAATGACTGTCACAGGGTCAGATCCGACAAGCGGAAGCAGTCCACTGGCCTGATTCAGCATGGGGTTGGCACACCAGATCTAGTTACTGCCCAATCTGGCACGCTGGATCCAGCCTGGGGCTCCCCACAGGTCTCGAAATTTGGTGGCGGGAGAACAGTGGCAGTGTTAATTGCTTCCAGAGGTGCATCAGTTCACACTGATGCTGCTTCCTTGCTGCCAAATTTGCAGACCTGTGGGGAGCCTCATGGGCCAGATAAAGTTGAGCACTTCTGTATTAAAGTAGTGATTCTCAAGCAGGGTGACATGAAATCCTTTTAAAGGTGCCACACAGTATTCCCACTGTTATGTGTGAACACCTGCACATAATTCACATTAAACCCAGAGATGTCAAATAGGAATCCATAGCATCAAAAGCATCTGATCTGTTGCAGTCTTTCTGAGTTCTTTGCAACAGAAGAATTGCTTTTATTTGTCCATAGCCCAAAAATGAGTGGACGGTTAAGAGCTGACATTTTCTGATGGGTGACTTCAGTTTAACAAGGTGTGCTTTGAGTTTAAAAAGGTCAAGAAACGTGTGTTAGAGGATTTGGGGATTTTTTACATGCCTGCTCCCCTGCTTTGCTTTTGGTAAAAATTCTAAATTGTCTTTACATTTTGGTGTCTTTATATGGTGCTTGTCCATGGGGCTGACATAAAAGCCAGATTGGGCCTGATACCGGGATCAGACCCCATCCAGCCTGGCCTGTCTGCCATGATTGGGCCTGGTTCTACTATTACTCAGCGCCATGAACTGGGATTGGGCCCCGTACCACCCTGCACACCTGATCCAGTGTGCAGGGTCACGCTATACGGCCTGCAGGGCTCCCCACGTCTGGAAATTTGACGGTAGGAGAGCAGTGGCACCACTCCCCACTGCCAGATTTTTATAAGTGTGGGAAGCCCAACAAAGCTCCAGGTCTGGATCTGGCCCACAGGCCTGAGGTTTAATACACACATTGTATGCTAGTGCAGTCCTTTTTTTTAGTCTCTTTATTTTATAAAATACAAAACTGTACCCATAATTTAGATTTCTTCTGTATTTTTATAATAGACCTTCATTTGTACTATATATGCTCAAGTTTATTCTCTAGTTGTATTTCTTTTTTCTCTTTCTAAAAAGAATGAGAACTTTTGTGAAAGAGACAATCATTTGAGGATGTCTGTGAAAATGGTGCAGTTAAAATGCCGAGTTCTAATACGAGCTCCGTTTCAGCCAATCACTTGACTTCTGTGTCAGTTTCCTTCCTATAAATGGGTAATGTGTAGCTACCTGCCTATCTCTTAAAGCTGCTGTGAAGATTAATTTATTTGTTTTTAAAACGTTTTGAAGATAAAAGCTGTCTTAAGGGCTAAGTATTACTGTTTAATTATCTAAATCAAACACTGATATGCACACTCAGTATGCTTTAGTTAAAAAGGTATGATTAAGATTATTTTATGCATATAGATAAATTCCCATGTTGCTTGTCAAACAAAAATATATCTGCTTACTCAAGTTTAATTATTTCACAAGTCCTGTGTGGTTGCACGGTCCTGAAAACCTCTCTGATACCTAATTCTCTGTTGCTTTTCTCCCTTCAGCCTTCTTTGTTCTGGTTTATATACAGTGTGACTGAAAAGGTTTGTTAAAAAAAAAAAACAGTTAAATTATCAGACCATAAAATTCCCTCCTGGAAAACTCCCATCTCTGGTGAGATCTCAAATCCTACCATATATAGGAGGCCAGGGAAAATCAGCCTTTAAGTTTGTGCCATATTCTGGATCTTCTAGCATGTTCTTCTTGTGTGTTTAGATTGTAATTCCGTTAAAGCAGGCCCTAAGGCTTCTCTTGTGTTCTCAATGAGCCTAGCATTGGCCCTTAACAAATTACAACTATTGTATTCAACAATTCAGTTTTCTTCCCCTCATAGGGAACGGTTGTGCTATATTATTTCCATTTTCTGTTTCATACCTGCCAGAGAAGCAGAGCCAGAGGTGAAAAAAATGAAAAGTTAGTGATATAGCAGTCTGTTTTAATAGATCATTTAAAAACGTTCTGAGAAATAGCTGAAGAGCTCCTGGAATTCCGTGTTTACAATAAGATATAGTATAATGGTAACAGAGATCACTCTTCATTAATTTCTAGCCTTCACCATGAAAGGAACAAGATGTAGGAAAGTCATTAGGCTATAAACATGTATCCATGAGATATTTAATGGACTGACAAAACACAGAAAGAATGGAGTTCTTGAAAACAAAAAGGGCCTAGAAGAAGCTTAACTCTTCTCTGTGGTTTTGTCTAGGACAGTCACTGTCTACCTAATTACCAGGGGTGTCAGTCATTCTCTTCCAATCAACCCTGTAACTAGTCCCAAGAGACTCTGTTTTACTGCAGGTATAGTATCTTTCTCATGTGTCATACTTTTAGCATGATTTCAGTGCTCAAGGTAAATAGACGTTTTATTGAATTTTGCTTTAATCATGTGCTGTTAGCAGTTCTTTCTTGTATGGCAAATGTATGTGTTCGTTCATCTATTTTATGTGTATAAAATGCCACAAAAGGGTCTGTTAGCTTGCAAGTCAGTTTAAGAGCACCAGACTATGCTTCTCACTATTACTAGATTCTACTGTCATCATTATCATCAATCATCATCAATATTTAGACAGTTAATTATCTAGTTGCTGCCAGTTTGGCATTAAATAGCACTATAAAGGTAGTCTTGCAGCGAAAGGGTAGGACTGGCTATGAAGAGCCCTGAGTTCTATTCTCACTTCTGCCATAGATGTCCTGCATATCCAAAATGCTTAACCTTTTTGTGTTTTGTTTTTACCGTATATAAAATATGGAGGCTCATACTAGCAACAATTCTATTAAGATTCCAGGAAGATTCCGGTTTGTCCTTTATAATGTGTGACAGGCCTCATTTATTTGCTTACCTGGGAATTTCTTTGAAATGTGTTCTGTGAATTGGACATTTTGCAGGTATGGTCAGTAGCCAAGGAATCGTTCTGGGGTGTGATCTGAGGAGTGGCATGTAAGCCATATCAGAAGTAGGGCACAGGGACAAACAGACTCTTAAAAGCTTAGAAACCAGAACTTCAGCTCACGTAACTCATGGATTGCTGTTGGCTTCATAAGCATTATGCTGATTTCCACACAGGGAGTGAGGTACAGTGGTGCATTTGCACCCGTTTCTTTGATTTTTGCCCCATCCAGAATTTAAACCTGACAGCCTGGGGAGGGCAGTGGCTTTTCTATTCAGGCAGTGATGAGAGAGTCTATTGACTTCATGGCTTGTTAGCTCCCTGATTCCTGCTAATCTCTCTCCACACCACAGGTGCTAATGGCCTTCTGTCCTTTTCAGTCGTCTTGATATCCTACTATTCGAATTGTCTTTTTTTCTGTAATGTTCCTGTCTGTTAACCATTCCTAGTAATGTCTCTTCTGTCTCACAGTCCTGCAGACTGTTTATAATTCTAGTTCAAAAACTTAAGTCAGATGTGGTAATATTAACTTAGGTATAGAAATGACTGACAGTGAAGGGACTCTCAGGATGCTCAAGAAGGCTAGATTCTGTTTTATGAATCTGAATAAGAGACATCCATCTAACTATAACGACTATAGGACTAATGAAACAATATGTTTTGAGTATTTTGACTATTGTTTGCCTAGTTTGTTTTGAAAAAAAATTATATATAATATAGAGAACTGGAGGAAAGTGTGGTGTGTATTATGTGATGATATGTGACCATCTGTAGCCCCCATTCTAAAGCCCAAATCGCCCATGTTTTCACATCTTAGGAACTATAGTTTCATACTTTCATAGTTGATCGGGTCAGAAGGGACCTGAGCAGATCATTGAGTCCGACCCCCTGCCATGGCAGGAAAGAGTACTGGGGTCAAACGACCCCAGCAAGGTGTTCATCCAGCCTCCTTTTAAAGACCCCCAGGGTAGGAGCCAGCACCACTTCTCTTGGAAGTTGGTTCCAGATCCCAGCCGCCCTGACAGTGAAGTAGCGCCTCCTGATGTCTAGCCTAAATCTACACTCTGCCAGTTTGTGACCATTATTTCTTGTCACTCCTGGTAGCGCTCAGGGGAACAGGGACTTCCCCAATGCCTGGTCCCCCCAACTAGTTTGTAAATGGCCACTAGATCCCCCCTCCGTCTTCTCTTGTGGAGGCTGAACAGGTTCTGGTCCCTTAGCCTCTCCTCGTAGGGCCTGCCCTGCTGCCCCCGATCATGCGAGTGGCCTCCTCTGGACCCTCTCCATGCTGTCCACATCCTTCCTGAAATGTAGCACCTAGAACTGGATGCAGTACTCCAACTGCGGTCTGACCAGTGTTGCATAGAGGGGGAGGATCACCTCCTTGGACCTGCTTGAGATGCATCTGTGGATGC
>NW_017728917.1:28539728-28556372 GCF_001723895.1 Crocodylus porosus
TGCTGGTTCTTCCTCCCCAGGTGCAGCACTTTGCACTTGTCAGTGTTGAAACCCATCCTGTTCTCATCCGCCCACCCCTGTAACCTGTCCGATTGCAGCCTATTCCTCCCTTCTAGCGTGCCCAGTTCCCCCCACATCTTAGTGTCGTCCGTGAATTTAAACAGGGTGCTTTTTACCCCCTTGTCCAAGTCGCTGATGAAGATGTTGAACATTGCAGGCCCGAGGACCGAGCCCTGTGGAACCCCACTGCCCACATCCCTCCAGGTCGAAAATGACCTGTCCACCACCACTCTCTGGGTGCAGCCCCCCAGCCAGTTAGTGACCCGCTTGACTGTGTAGGTGTCGATGCCACAGTCCCCCAGTTTTTTAATGAGAATGGGGTGAGAAATGGTGTTGAAGGCCTTCCTAAAGTCCTGAAAGACTACATCCACTGCTACCCCTGCATCTAAGGACTATATACCTAATTCTTTTTTGTCATTTTGTATCTTAATGTTGGTATGGCCTAAAAACTTCCAGTGTGTTAATTTCAAAGCCCTTGATGTGATTAGTGTACAAGTTGATTTTTGAACAGTTGGCTTGTCTATTTTTACTTACTTGCCTTGGAAAGAAGAATATATGAATGATCAGTCAAATCCTGACACTGTTCAAGGATTCTTCAGCAGTGAATGCACTGCCAGCAACACAAAATAAGGGGTACCTACAGCCATTATATTTAGATTGACCTAACTAGGTTGATCTGAATGTCCATTTGTACAGGCATTCAGAGGGGTTAAATCGGGCAAAAAATGGCAATCCCAACCTAAATTAGTTCACCTGAGGTGGTTAACAAACTTAGAATGGTAACAGGTTAACTTGATCCATCAAATGCCTGTACAATTATGAAGTGCAGTCCAGGGCCTGCTTTCCACAGTCCTGGGTAACATGTTCTTCCTACCATCCTCATCCTCCACCTGCAGCCCTGACTAGGCTATTTTTAGATCCCTGTCTCTCCCATTGAGTTACTTGCAGTAGGTTGGTTCCTGGCACCAGCTAACTGCTGTACATGCTACTCAGTCTACATAAACCAGGTGAAATGAAACTTGTTGCGACAAATGGCCGTACTCACCCAAGAAGAACTTCCTTAACTTTCTGCCACTATGTTGATGCCCTTCCACTAGTGTTCCATCAGTAATAACTTTCACCATCACTGCTTTTGCTTTTCTAACTAGTTGTATGTGTTTATATGTGTAATATTACCCCTTTGCGAGGTGAAGGAGTTTTGAGGGGCTTGAAAATGGATCATTTCACAGTTGGAAAGAGCCTTATATATTTATAATGTGTTCACAGGTCCTGCTCAAACACAGATGGTCAAAGTAGTGACAAAAATTCAGGGCAATTCAATTTGTAGCTAGAACAGCTTATTTTCATCCAAGTACTCTGTTCTCCAAACCCAGTATTTGTCCCCATGTCCTGTTTGTGTCCAAATGATATGGCCATTATTTGTTTTTTTGATCTAAGCATTGGTTAATTCAATAGAGCATAGGGCATTATATTTCCTCTGTATGCCTATTCTGTTACAAAAAACAGTTTCGTAGGTAGGTTAAACTAAAATCGGTTTTACCTGATCCAGTATTTTTTTGTTTTTTTAATCCCCATCCACATTCAATTTATTGCTCATGTCAACAGAGAAGCTGATGAAGTCTACCTTCCCTTCTGCAATAGAAGAAGCAAAGCCATACTCCACACAGGCTTTTTAAACCATAAATCTTTCAAAACCCAGGTCACCTCCATGCAGTTCAGAACACAGCATCTCACACTAAGAAATTGTACTGGCCTATCACAGAGAAGGTCACCTTTATTCAGTATTACCTTAGAGTAGTGATTCTACATCAGGGGTCTGCATCACCTTGGGGTGCCTTTGAGATCCTTTCAAGGGTGCCGTACAATGCTACTAATGTTAGGTGTACAAATATGATTCACATGATATATTGAACTCATTCAAATGTAAGTGTTGCACTACCTCCAGGGAGCTGGGTTTTGTCTGTGCCTCTATTCCTGGTTTGTACTTCCCTGTTTCACAGGAGTGTTAAATGATTAAATCTAGTAAAGATCTAGTAAAGGAAAGCACCGAGATTCTGCCAGCATGAAGGACAGTAGAAGTAGCTAAGATAATGCTTCTGTATGACTTTATATCTTAATGCGGAAGATTTTAAAGATGCTGATCAGGAAATCCGGCTCAAGTACTGTGGCAGTTTTACTTTTTATGCAAACAATGGACTGTTCAGAATTAGCCTTGTGTCTTTTGAAAATGGATTCGCCTGCATTCTTAGGGCTTATTATATTTACAAATGAAATTTTCCATTGGATTTATGGGAACTGCAGTCTCAGTTCTCTAAAGAATATCAAATTAATTAAAAATGTAAAATGAAGACCTGTGCAATGCTACAAGCACCAGAACAGCGTTTAAAGAGATTACATATTCCCTAATTAAAACTTCTGTTAAATTACAGATGTTTCATTTCTGATTATACTTTTGGTATAGAAACATTCCTGCTGAACTTTGTGTTTTGGAACAGTGTCTGAAAGAAATAACATACTTTGAATAATATTTTCCTTGTGCTGAAAAAGTGTGTGTGTGTGTGTGTGTGTGTGTGTGTGTGTGTGTGTGTGTATCTCTCTATGCGTTTGTATGCATGTAGAGGCTAGGGACAGTAATTGCATATAAACCAGTATAAGTGATTGGTAACCATTCAAATCTATGACACAACAGAATCTCAGTGCATATAGACCACTTTCAAAATGGCTGAAACTGGTTTAAATTTAGAGGTGCACCAATATACTGTTTGCATATTGGATCGGCACCAATAAAAGGAAAATTAGTGTCTGGTGTAGTCAATAATGTAACCGATAAATAAAATATGCCTTCCGGCTGGGGCCCCTAGATGTCACATGCATGCACACAGGAACGTAGAAAGGCAGTGTGGAGAGCAGTGCCCTGCAGGTAAGTTGGTGGAGGGACAGGAGCATAGGGGAGGGAAAGGGCATGGAGGGGTAGATCAAGGCCCTGATGGTGGGCCTGGGGCTGTTTCCTGGCCAGGGCAGTGAACTGAGAGCCAGGGCAGGGAGCAGGACATCTCATCCAGGGAGAGTGGGCGGGGACAGGGGAAAGGGAGGGATGTGGGTTGTTCCGCACCACTGTGCCCCCCCCCCCCACAGAGAAGCTATGGAGTGGCCTGTGCCCCCCCAGATTTGTGTGCAAGGCAGATGCAGGCTGTGGGCTTAGGGCTCTCCCACCCAGGAGCAGTGGGCGTGGCAACTTGTGTTTCCCACTGCCAGGTGGGCAGGGCGCATGCAGCCAGCATGGGGCTTCTGAAGGAAAGGCAACAGAGCCAAGAGCCCTGAGCCCACAGCAGGCAGCATACATCTGTCCTTGCCACATTTGGCTCCACTCCAGTTAAGTGTCCCTGTGTTTGAAAATGATGGTGGCAGGACTTGAACTAAGGCTCATTTGTTGAGCTTTAGCTCGAGCACTGCCACCACCATTTTTAAGTACCAGGATGCTGGTCTCCTGGATGAGCCCCCCCATGGCTCTGTCCCACATGCAGCCACAGCCCCCATTTAATGCCCTCACTGAGCAGCACCCCCAGCCCCTGCCCTACATCCTCCCTCACTGTGGGGACGTTGATCTACCACACCCACACTCCTCCCCTCCCCTGTATCCCTTCCACTCAACAGACTTACGTGCAGGGACCTGTTCTCCACACTGCCTGGTTTCATTCCTGTAAATCAGTTATCAAATTAGTATTGGCCGATATGGCTGGCTTATAATCAGCTATTGGTATTAGCCAAGAAAATCTTCATCAGTGCACCCCTATTTAAAATAAACCTGGATGGATGTAGGTTTAGGTTACGTAGGTTTATTGAACTTCTGTCCCAGAACCCCTCCAGATTCAAGTTAACCCAGTCTCCCAGCATCCTAGGATGATTTGCACCTCCCCTGCAAACCCCCTTCTCACAGGGTGGGCAGGCAAGCCTTAGCCTAAGCTGTCTGCTCCAGTGGAGCAGGTAGGTGTGCTTTAGCCCCGCCTGGCTTTCAGCCTGGGCCACTGCAGACATATGTCTGCAGTTCCAGAATCAAAAGTGAATGTCTGTTCACTTGTTTATCAGTTCAATCTATGCAGCTTAGACTAACCTGCGAAGATTGAATCGATTCAGCTTGGCCTTTTTGATTGTCTGTACTTGGCCAGAAATATTACGTATCCTGCTCCATACCAAGTGGTTGGGTTTTTGAGGAGATTTTTGTCCTGTCTTAATATGAAAAATCAAACTTTAAAGGGGAAACAGACAGGGAGAGGAGATTGGTTATGGTAGCTTTTTCTGTTTTGGGAAACAGCAGTGTGGATATAACTTAATATAGGAAGCAGTGGGAAGAAATGCAAACAAATGTCATTTAATGTTTCAACAGAAAGTAACAACAAGTGAATCTGCATCCCTGCTCATACTTTTTTAAACCTTTTTATAGACTTTATTAATCATCAAAATAGTCTTTTTCTATATTCTGTAGCAGTCCTGTTATTCAAAAATCAGCCCTAGAATATTCTTTTCAACTAGAGAAGTAATTATTTGTGCTGAGAGACTATTATTTGGCATGTGATTATTATCTTGAAGAAACTTAATTTTCTCCATCTGTGATATGAGTGCACTGCATCAGACCTCAGCTTGCTTTTGATGCCCCTGCATCAGATATTTCTACAGTGGCAACTTGGAATTCAACTCACACCTTCACTAAGCAGAAC
Organism: Crocodylus porosus; assembly: GCF_001723895.1. Lineage (NCBI taxonomy): Eukaryota > Metazoa > Chordata > Crocodylia > Crocodylidae > Crocodylus > Crocodylus porosus. Next base: position 28,544,504 of record NW_017728917.1, read on the forward strand.
ACTATTTTGGAGCACTTCCTCCCTCAGATGATACTACTGCTTTTGGTAGGGCAATACTTCAATCTGTCCTTGCTTGAGGAAACTCCAGGTCTCATCTCCTAGTGGTGTTGGCACTGCTTTGGCACTGCCCATATGTGAAAGAATGTGGGGGGCAACTACTTTGAAGAAAAAAAGAAAGTTACTGTCTATGGACAGCACATCTCATAAGAACATGGGAAATGCCAATTACTGGGTCAGTGCAATGGTTCATCTAGCCCAGTGGCAGGAGCAGAGTCTTTAGAGCAAGGGTACCAAACTTGTCAGGCCTCATAGACTGGAAGAGTAGTGTGGGGGTAGTTTGTAGGCTGGATTAGCTCTACAGACAGGCCCTGCATGCTGCACTGCATTCAGTGCATGGTCTGGACTGGACCTCCCACAGCATGCACTGTAGGTTCTATGCAAAATTTCAGCAGCTGTTTTGTTTTGGAGGTGTTTTGGCTCGTTTCAGTGCCTGAAATACTAAATCTAAAGTGAAACAGAAGGCTCTGAAACATCTCCGAAATGAAACGAAACCATCCAAAACTTTTTTGAAATGTTTCAGAGCCGGGCTTGCAGGGAAACAGGAGCTAAGGAGAGAAAGGGGGAAGAGAGGTGGAAAGACTGCTCTGATATTGATGTCTGTAGCTGACCAGTGTCTGCAAGCTGTTCCTGAGGTCCTTTCCAATTCCAGTTCTCTGGGGGAGGGACAGCAGCCTGCTGTCATCCTGTGCACAGATCCGGGAGTCTGCACCCCCTGGGAGGAGTCTGGAACAGCTCTGCAGCCCTCCTGGAGGGCATGGGCCCCCAGATCTGTGTGAGATGACAACATGCTGCCGCTGCCAGGTGGGGCTAGTGCCAGCAGCTGAGTCTGCTCAGCGCAGCCCATGTTGAACACAGCTGAGAGACCCACAGGAGAAGCTCCCATGGCTGCCCTGCCTGGCCCCATCCCCTGCCCAGCCCAGCCTCCTGGCACCTAAAAACAAAAACAAAAACAAAAAAGCCCTGCACTCACCAGTTGCAGGAGTGGCAATCTGGGGACTCTGAGCACTCATGGCCAATTCCTCTCCCCGCCCCTCCCATGCAGCACAGGGCCCCTGCGTGGGACCTGAGTGGCAACTGTCACATTCCATGGGTACAACATGGCTCAGCTGAGCGCCACGCGGTTTCTGGGAGCTCAGGTGGTTCCAGCAGTCACCCAGAGCCTGGTAGCACTCAGCCCAAGGGGTCCCAGCTCCCAGACAGCATGTTGCACCCTACTGAGCTACTCTGCACCTGTGCCATGAGGCAGCTGCTGCTCGGGTGATGGGGGGGTGATCCCCACTGCACGGGGGTGGTTCTGCCACGAGCCCTCAGAGGCCCTGATTGCTGCTCTTGCAGCTGGTAAGTGCGAGACTTTTTTAAGTGCTGGGAGGCTGGTGTTGGGCAGGGCAGCCATGGGAGCTTCTCCCGTGGCTCCTCCCACCCGGGGAGAGGCAGGCACAGCTGGAGGAGCTGCGGAAGAACCTGCAGCTGTCCAGCTGTGTCTGCCTCTCCCTGGCTGATCTGAATCTCCGAAACAGCATCGAAACTCCACAACAGATTTGGCCAAGTCGAAATGGAGCAGTGACCTGAAACACTGAAATTAATCCCTGTCCTCTGTAAAGGCTGAATCTGAAATTGAAACAAGATAGTCGTTTTGCACAGCCCTAATGCACTGGCCCCATGGATCACATGCAGTGTGCAGTTGGCCCTGGCCTCACACACTGTATTTAGTACATGTACCGAACTAAAGTCCTGGCATTTTTAATCTCATGTTGTATGGCAGTTGCTTAATAGCCCTGATCATCTTGGTTGTTCTTCTATGAACCTTTTGAAATTTGACTACATTCTTTCTGAGATGCAGAGATCAGAATGGTATGCAGTATTCGATATGCAGCTGCACCATGGATTTGTATAGTGACATGAGGATATTTTCAGTTTTGTTTCCTATTTCCTTGTTAATGATGCCCAGAATGTATTGGCTTGTTTGGCTACTAATGCACATTAAACTGACGATTTTTAGAAAACTCTACAGTTACACCAAGATCCCTCTTCTGAGTAGTAATATCTAGTTCAGAACACAGCATTGTGTACTTATAGCAGTTTATTTTTCCCCGCACGCATCAGCCTTGTATGTATTAACAGTAAAGTTTATTTGCCATTTTTCTTGCCTACTCTTGCTTTTCTTGGTGAGATCTTTCTGCATCTCCTATCCGATAGTCTGGGATTTAGCTACCCAGAATAATTTAATATCCTCTGCAAACTTACAGATTTCATTCTGAACTCCCCACCATTTTCAGGTCATTCAAATGTTGACCAAAGCCAGGCCTATTAAAGGTCCCTAAGGGACCCTACTTTTGACTTTCCTCCTTCCTGAAAAGTGACCACTTAGTTCTACCATTTGCTTTCTGTTTTTTAACCTGCTCTCAGTCCACAGTGAAACCTTGCCTCTAATTCCATGGCAACTCAGTTTCAATAAAAGCCTTTAGTACGGAATTTTTTTTTAAAGAAATCTTTTTTTTACCTTGAATGGACTCCTTAACTCTGCTATCAAACCATGCAGGGATTTAACTGATCTGTTTGGTACCTTTTATTTGTGATGTATGCTTTTTCTGAGCATCTAATATGGTATTTGTAAGCATTTTCCATGCTGCTCTGGGGCCTATTATGTTTTTGACTGCTTCTTGTTTCTAACTTCCTCTTTTATGTGTAATTTAATTTCCTAAAGTTATTTCATAGTTTCATAGTTGTTAGGGACTGGAAGGGTTCTTATAGATCATCAGGTCCAGCCCCCCTGTATTTGGGCAAGAAAGAAGGCTGGGATCAGACAACCCCAGCAAGATGGGTGTCAAGACGACTCTTGAAGATTGCCCGGGTGGGTGACTGTATATTGGCATGGTGGATATTTTGTGCCTTACTCTCTCCCACTAGGATGTTGGTTGTGGTTATGATCACTATTACAGAATGGCTCATCTATACAACTGGAATTAGGTCCTTTATGTTACTCGAGATTAGTCCAGAATTACTTTTCTTCTAGTGGGTTCTAAAACAAGTCATTATAGAAAGCAGTTGTTTATTACATCCAGAATTTTTATCTCTCACATCTTTACATGAGGAGGAAAATTAGGCAGCAAAAACTTTCACTCTACTAGGAAGGAAATACTCCCTGACTCCTGCTACAGTAGAGTTACCTGTTGTCCAACTTGAATAGCTTAGCAGAAAAATTGTAGTGAGTTGTAACTTGTTTCTTTAACACCTGGGATCTGAAGCAGAATAAGAGAATAAGGACAATTAAGAATATTTTCTATTTTTGAAAAACATTAAATCCTGCCTCTGCACTAAATCTTTCCCAGTAATCTTATGGTGGTTAGGTGACCAACTGGCAAATATGAAATTGCAATGTATGCATCTTAGAACCTTACACTGGAAAAATTGCTATTTTTCTTACTGTAGGACTTAGAAAGTCAAGTCATGGTCCAGAACCTCACTGTGCCAGTCCCATGACTTCCAGTAAAAAACAAAAAGTCAGTCTCCGTACTAAAAATATTCTAAGGTAAGTACTGGAGAAGAGACAAAACATGACTATAGACAAGATAGATGGTAGATTACAAGGAGAAAAATTAGGTAATTTAAGTGGTCATGATAAGGAACTGAGCACATGTGGCCTAAAAATTAGAAGGTTTTTGTACCTATCAAAACAGATAAATAGACAAAAACAACCCAGTTTTAAGGCAAGATATTAGAGAAGATAATGAGAGATTTTTGCAGATATGTATACAAAGCTCCTTGCAACGATGAGGTACAGCATGTGAAGAAAGTACAACATTGAAAATACTAATACGTGAATAACAGTACCTGATATCATCTCAATAAGAAGGACATGAGAAATAATAGGCTATGAAGGACCTCATGTGGGTGAAAAGCTGTACCTTGGAAATAACTTATGCAGGGAAGATTTAGACACAGATTGGCTATGAGGTCATGAGAGAAGTAGGAATTGAAGATAACGTCCAGATTATAGGCTTGTAGAACAGGTAGGATAGTGTTGTCTGAAGTAATTGAGAAAGGGAAGTGAAGGAAAAGGTCTTGAAGAAAGAAAGATTAGAGTTCTGTCTTAGTTATGTTGAGTTTGAGTTGTGACAGCTGGACATCTGTGAAGAGATGGCTCAAAATCTGAATTTGATCAGGAGACAGCTGTAGAGAAAAGTGGAGTCATCCAGATAAAGATATGATTTGTATTTGTATTTACACATGAGGATATCCAGAAATAAGTGATACACGGATAGAGCATTGGACACTCCTCAGAGAAAGTTGAGAGAGGATTAGTATTCTTTGAAAGATAATCTAAAGCAATAATTAGAGAAGCAGGAATTGAGTTGAGAAGTCTGTCAGAAGCCAAGGGAGAACATGATTTCAAGAGCAGCATGGTTGACTTTCAAAGCCAGGAGCAAATCAGAGGGAGTCTCCCAAATCAAAGAAAATTGACTCAGAGTTAACTAAGAAGAGGTAGTTGGAGACTCCAGCCAAATCCAGGGCTGTTCCAGGGTGGGGAGGATGAATTGGGGTAACCACCCTGAGCCCTGTGCTTTGGGGACCCTGTGGAGTTGGATGGAGCAGCTGTGACAACTCTGCATCACTGCCCCTTGCTTCGAGTCCAGCCGCTCACTGCTCCCCTCCCCACCCGCTGCTGCCACTGCAGATAGGTGCAGCAGCTTCTTTGGGTCCAGGCCGCGGGATCAGAGTGGAGGCAGGGCCCTGCATGGGCTGATTTTTTCCCCTGGGCCCCACACCCTCCTCAGGTTGGCTGTGGTCAGAGCAGTGTCAATGTAGTGCAAGGGATGAAAGATGGGTTCAGGGATGGTCTAGGATGGAACTGGAGGAGAGGAGTAGCAAATCGGATTTCTAAGTGGGTGTTCAGTGATCTTAGAGTTTGAAATGAGATGGGATAGTAGTTAGAGGCGAGCAAGGTCAAGAATGGTCAAAAATGGTCAGTTTTGCAGCTGTTGTTCAGTGGCAACAGCTGAAAAAAACCATGGCAATCTGAGGTACTTTCCCCAGCTTCTAGGGTTTGTGCTTCTAAGGGGCCTCTGGACTTGTAGGTTCATAGGCCAAGTGACTCCTTCCCTGTCCTCCAGACTGTTGGCTCTTTAACTGGCCTAGACATTTGGACATTTTTTCGGATTTCATAGACATTAGGGGTGGAAGGGACCTCAGGAGATCATTGGGTCCAGCCCTCTGCCCAAGGGGCAGGAAGTCAGCTGGGGTTAGATCACCCCAGCAACGTAGGCATCTAGGTGTTTCTTAAAGGTATCCAGGGTAGGTGCTTGCACCACTTCTGGGAGTAGTCTATTCCAGAGGCTAGAGACGCTAACAGTAAAGAAGTTTTTCCTTATGTCCAGCCTAAAACAGTCTTTCAGCAGTTTGTGACCATTGGAGCGTGTCTTCTCTTGGGGTGCTCTGGTGAACAGATGTTCTCCCGGTTCCTGATCCACACCTCTTATATCCTTGTAAGTTGCCACCAGGTCCCCCCCGAACCTCTGCTTTTCTAGGCTGAAGCGCCTCACAGCCTCTCCTCAAAAGGCCTGTTCTCTAGTGAGTGTAGCACTGCTGAGCCTATAAGTATGATATGGATTTTCTCCTGAGGTGGAGCACCTTGCATTTCTCAGTGTTGAATGTCATCAGGTTTTTATCCACTCACCTTGCGAGCCTGTCTGGGTCAGCCTGAATTGCCAGCCTGTCCTCTAGCGTGACCACACTTCCCTCTAATTTGGTGCCATCTGTGATCTTAGTCCACTTCTGACACCCCCATCCAGATCGTTTATGAATATATTAAAGAGTAGTGGTCCTAGTATTGTGCTGTGGGAGATGCCACTGGTCACCATGCACCATCTTGACTTGGTTCCATTGACTGTCACTCTCTGGGTCCAACCATGGAGTCAGTTTCCCAGCCATTGGACTGTAAGGGTGTCAAGGCTACAGTTCCCCAATTTTACCATAAGGACATCATGGGAGACCAAGTCAAAGGCTTTTTTGAAACCTAAACATATGACATCAACCTCTTCTCCTTTCTCCGGTTGTGCATCACGTGGTCATAGAAGGAAATGAGGTTGGTAAGGCAAGACCTACCCGCAATAAAGCCATGTTGGATATCTCTCAGAACATTGCCTTCCATGAGTTCGTTGTTGATGAGGTTTTTTTTGATTTTCTCTCCAAGATCTTTCCCAGGATTGAGGTCAAACTGATTTATCTGTAGTTCCCTGGATCTTCCTTCTTTCCTTTCTTGAAGACAGGCACCACACTGGCCCTCTTCCAGTCTTCAGGAACCTCTCCCAAGCACCATGAGTTCTCAAATATCTTCGCCATTGGCCATGCTATGATGTCAGCCAACTCTTTTAGCACTCTTGGGTGCATTCCATGTGGGCCAGCTGACTTGTGGATGTTCAGCCTTTCAAGCTCTTTGCCAATTATAGGCATATCAGGCAGGGTGATCCCCCTGGGTGTGTGGAAAGCTGATGCAAAGTTGTTCCTTTTTCCCATGGCAGCTCATGTGGTGGGGCTGTCTTAAAGCTGCGGATGTTGGAAGCTTTGAGATCCCATGAGAAATCTGTCTGTAGTTTGTTTGAAAGTTCAGGAAACTCGATATGCTTTCACACCGCACTTCATGCTTGGTGAATAGGCATTTTCTACAGGTAAGTTTCATGTTCACGTATTAAAACTGCAAAATAAAACTGATAGTTTGTAGTTAACCAGTTAGTAACTTATATTGAATCATTGCATGGAAATCTTTTCATTAAATTGGTGCAGTGGAGGAGTGGGAGGAAAAACGCAAATACTTCTGAATAATTAATAAATATGTGAAAAGTTGTAAATCTATTCATGAACCCTTCATCACTGGAAAGAGGCCCATTATCTACTTAGCTCTGCTCTTTTTACAGAAGCAAAAGTCCAACATTTTCCCCTCATCTCATCTTTAATGTTAAATGAGAAATAGAAGTAAAGGACTGATCCTTTTATTAGTCAGCTTTTATTTTACCTCTTTCTCGCATGGCTTACATTTCCTCTTCCCAGGCTCTGTGGCAGAGGTTCATTGTGATTTTTAGGTAAACATTCCTACAAGTTTTCTCATACACTACCAGAGAGATTACATTTTCTGGCAGCTTATGGTCATTTGACATGCATGATGAGAAAAGTTCAACTCATCACCTTAAAAAGAAGAATCCCTTTACAGCTTCTCATATTTCAGGCATGATTGGCTACCCAAAGAACTTTGAATCAAGTATTTGCCATCAGCCAACAGGGTGTCGTCATAATGAACATTTATTATGGAAGATGTTCAATTATAGCTGGTTTTGTCATTTAACATTGAAACAATGTTTGTGATTCAGTCACGGTGGACCGTTATACCTAGGTACATCATAGGTGTTTTCTCCAGGCCACAAAAAAGACATATGGGAGGACTGGAGGGCAAATAATGTAGCACTCAGTGACATGGGCAGATACAGAGGCTAATGTCAGCACTAAAAAATAGTTTGTTTCCAAATTGAAAGTGGTGCTTCTCATTCAGCAACATTTTAGCTTTCTTACTGTAATTTATTCCAGTTCAGAACAATCACACTTGTCAAAATATCAGAATTTTCTGTGGGACACAAATTACAGTGCTACTTCTGGGATGGTTCTAAATTGAAAGGCTTCTTGTCTGATGTTAAAAAATAAATGCAAGAAAATTTTGGAAATATCGTCCCTAAATTCTCCTTTTGATGATGAAGAAATACTCTAATGTAGCTAAAATTGAGGCAAATAAATATGCGATTCAAGATCAAATGCGTGCTGTGGAAATAGTATTGACAAAAGAAAATCAGAAAAATGGAATGTTTGCTGCTGGTTTAGATTAACAATGGAGCTATTGGCAAAAACATGGATGAAGTAAAAAAACCTGATTACAAACTAAATCACTGGTATTGCAATACACTGAGTGGAACAGGAGAAAGAAGGCTGCATTTTGTATAACTTTTTAATCATGGCATTTATACTGATTGCTACTTATCAATTCTATTCCCATCTTCCCATTTTTGTGAGGTCTTTTTGTTGTTGTTTTTTTACTACCTGGGTGAAAATAATTGTCAGGTTTTTTTCTGTGAGCTTGATTTTCATTTACACACTGGCCTGTACACTGCTGTGGTTATTTTAGTATAAAGGAGTAATCTTATAAATAAGAATTGGGCTTTTTATTTTTCATATCAAAGGGGAAAACTCACATTCATTTCAGTGAAGTTTGAGTTTTACCCAAACTATCTGAAAGTGCCCTTGAAAGTACAAAACATATGGACAGATATCTGAATAAAAGCATGTTAGAAAATATTATGGAATTTGATTCACATAAAGTGTATTTGTGCCAGAGTAAAGTTGTCTCTCTTCCCTAGCTTTGTATACTGTGCATGACCATCCTCCTTTGACCCAGTAAATAACCAAAGGACAAAGATGTATATTTCAAGTTTTTTTTTTCCTCACAGCTTAGTCCTTGACAATTTCCAAGGAATTTTTGGAATCGTTATCTTTTCTCACTTGATTAGCTTGCTGTGAAGCTTTCTAGAGTGCCTATTCCTCTGCTTCTCAAATCCATTTGAAAAGCAACTTCTTACTGTACACTTTGTAGGATCTTAATGAATGCCAGAATGAATGGAATGGAGTAGCTGATTATAGGTTGATAAAGTCTAGCAGATACAGTTTAAAATATGGTGTGCAGAGGTGAACTTTAAAGGAACAATGGGGAATAGCCTTACCTCAGTATACATGAAAACAGATTACTGTATTTCATAGTGTATAGGTTGACATGGTATATAAGTTGACCCCATTTTTCTGATCCAGAAAGTTAGAAATATTGTAGATCCAGTGTGTGAGTTGACCTAACTTTTTGTCTCAGAACTATGGGGTTGACTGATACTGGCCCCTGTGCCAGGGGGTGGTGTGTGCATGTGCTGCAGCACCACTTGCAGGGGACAGGGCTTGGCACTTGGCTGGCAATGCCCCATCCCCTGCAAGCGGCACTGCCTGGGCCATACCAGCTGACCACCAAAACCAGTCCCATATGCTGTGAGCAGTGCTGCCAAGCACTGAGCCTGGCCATGTCAACCAAGTGCTGAGCCTGGCACTGCTCACAGCAGATGGGGCCAGGATTGGTGTTCAGCTGGCACAGGTCAGGCAGCACCATTCACAGGGGATGCGAGTCCAGCCCCATCCTCTGTGAATGGCACTGAGCTCTGTGCTCAGTTGGCATGGCTGGGCTTGGCACTCAGCAGTACCACTCGCAGCAGACAGGGTTGGGCGCGACGTAACTGGTGCAGCCCAGGCAGTGCGTCGCAGGGGATGGGGCCATGCCAGCCGAGCACTGAGCCCATCCCCCTCCCCTTCCCCTGCAAGCAGTGCCAGGCTCGGAGCTCACCTGGTGTGCCGCCATCCCCTACGAGCAGTGCTGCTTGGGCTACGCAAGCTGAGCACCAAGCCTGGCGCTGCTCACAGGGGATGGGACAGAGCTCAGTGCTTGGCTGGTGCAGCCCCATTCTCTGCAAGTAGCAGTGCCTTGGCAGCACTGCTCTCAGGGGATGGTGATATGGTGTATAAGTGGAGGTTGAATTTTAAGAGTTAAAAGTTGGGCTTCAAAACTTGTCTTGTACACCGTGAAATATGGTACTTACAGGAAGAGCTGGTAGCAATTTCTGTATTTAGATTATAGTACACGTCATTACAAAAGATTCCTGTTGGGTTGTTTCATTGAGAAGTTATTCTACTTATATTTTTTTGAAGTTCAGGAAAGGAAACAGCTTCTCTTGTTCATGTTTCACAAGAAAATGTTGGTAGCCTGCCAAAATAATAAAAGAACAGGTGAACATTTTAACAGTTGCTTCATGGCACCAATGCACCTTGCTGAAGAGACAAACTAGGCTTCCTTCTAAGTACCCCATCTTGGACCCAATGCTTAGTCCTAGCAACCTTTTCCCTTCTTCAGCTTTCCTGCTGACAGAGCCTGAGGCTGGAATCTCTTTGCCCTGGAAAGGAGAGAAAAGGAGAAAGAGAGAAAATAAGGGGAAAAAGAGGAGAGGGAGAGAGAGCATCGAGCCAGGGTGATTTAACAGCGTTCTAAAAGCGTACCCGTATTCTGCACCACACACTCAAATCACCTTCTGTCTCATATTCAATAAGAAAACTACTTTGGAAATATTTTAGAGAGTTGTATGGCTGTTGGGATGAATAGTTTCATGTTTCTGTTTGTAAAGTATGTGTCTTGGCAGATTTCAAAAGAAAAGAAATGTCAAGCTAATAGATTTTTAGAAAGCATGTAAAGCAGCTTTGAACACCAGTGCCTTGGTGGGGAGATTGCTGAGGCCATGGCTGTTGCTGGCAGCCTGTAAGCTAGACATACTGGGGCTGGCTCTTTGAGACAACACAGTTTGTTCAGCCCAGCACTGGTAGATGTTATGTGTTGCGAGTAACAGCTTGAAGAATAAGTGGTAATGTATGTGTTGTGCCTCCCTACAAGAAGCCGGCCCTTCTAGGAGGCATTGTCTCTTAAGAAAATAACTGATTAAGTTTTCCTTAGATAGGGAAGTGTTCCTGCTCAATTTACACATGATATGTTTAGCCATTAAAATGTGAATTCTGACCCTGCTTTGCTTCTCTTTTAATAAACCAACTTTTCCATGCCTTTATCCTTTTGTCTTGCGTTTCAGTACATTGTTGATTCTTTATTTCCCTAGGCTCTTGCTGTATTCATTTGATGTATTTTCTTGAAAGGAAAATATTGTGGATGTTACCTCTTTTTCCCTCAGTTCAGATATGATCATTTGTCTCCTGCTGCTGGATAGACTTTGTTTCTTTTGTAACCTGCAGTTCTGTTTATATTTATGATTCTGTTGTGTACTCATGTTGGTGTGATCAGTGAATGTTATGGAACAAATTATCTGGATGGGAAAATTCAGTATGGCTAAATGGGTAACAGGCACAGGGTCTGTTTATATAATGATTTACATGGGGCAGAGTATTGTTAATTCCCCAATAGAGTTAGATAAAACTGGAACGCAGAAATGCTACTATTGTCCTTTTGGTCCATTTTCAGACAACAGAACCCTTCAAATCCTGACCCCAGTTTTACATAGTCTTTTTTGCTGCTAGAAAGTACTTGCATTAAAATTCATAGTCTCTTAGTAAATCTGGATAAAAGCAATAAATGCACGGAACAACTATTGGCATAGTAGGATTCAATGGGACAGATGCAGTTTAAAAAAGCCAACCTGTAACTTATGAATTAAATAAGACCTATCATAACTTATCTGCTTGCACTTCCCATTTACAAATGTGCACATCATTATTTAGGTAATAGAATGTTTAGGCAAAAGTAGCAGCACCCTGTGAATCAGCATCCTTCTACTTGCATCACTTCAATTGCTTTAACAAGGGCCTCAGTAGATTTAAGCAATTGCATTTCTATAATTAAAAAATAGGCTTCAGTCTGAAAAAAAATAAAAAACAAAAAACCACACACACAGTTCAGCAAAGTAATTTTTCAAAGACAGATGTCCTACCAGCATGTCTAAATCTAACATTTGGATAGCCAGGTTCACAGTTAAACATTTAAATTCCCATCTCTGTAATAAAGAAGAGCCAATTCTGGCAACTGGATGAAGCATGTAATGAAGATTTTCCTAATTTAAGTGATTTCAATAAAATGCCACGTTTTCTTCAAGAATTCATAGATTCATAGATTTATAGATGCTAGGGTCGGAAGGGACCTCAATAGATCATCGAGTCCGACCCCCTGCATAAGCAGGAAAGAGTGCTG